>NC_135658.1:71624392-71926299 GCF_964188315.1 Podarcis muralis | reverse complement strand
TTTGGAAAATATCTTGGTTTCATTACCAAAGGCCACAGTGGGAGGGAAAACCACACACATATGCACAATTAATGCTAGTTTGCAGTTTTTTTGACACAGAGAGTAAGTATATTGTGCATAAACATGCTCCATGACAAACTTTATAAGGCTAACCATCTAAAGCTGTATTAATTTTATTCTAAACAATGTAAGGAACATTGAATTGCCTCCTTATAAAATCCAGCATATTCATTCATTCATTCATTCATTCATTCATTCATTCATTCAGTGTATTAGCTACCCAGTAGCAAGACTTCTCTGGGCAAAGTACAAAGTAAAAAAACCCTAAATTTAATTATAGTAGGACAAGTTTGGAAGCAGCCATAGGGAGACTTTAACACAATAGACTTTAATATGGACAACAATATATTAAAAACATTGCAGCAATGATTAGTTGGAATAAATATTTTATTTTAAAGAAACACAGAACTAGTAATTTTAAAATCATAGCATACTATTAAATTAAAAGATGTGGGGAAATTTTTTTTTAATACCAGGGTCAGACTTGACCAATCAGCTTGTTTACAACATAAGAATCTAAAAACTGAAACGCTCATCCAGTAATGTAAGACCTGGACAGCTTAACTGACTGATTTGTATTAACTGTGAAATAATGTCAAATCAGAGATCATTTAGTGTGAGACATTTCTCTGCTTGTCTTCAGGTCTGGGGGTTCATACATTAATGCTTAGCTTTAGATTCAATACACTAGCAGCACAAGAACGAACCTTCTCCTCACCTGCAGCAATTTACTGAGAGGAGTCTATAGTAGAGAAAGAACGTGACACCATTTTCACCCCAAGTGCTGCATCCTCTCTTGGAAATTCCCCTGGGGACCACATGACAATGGTGGGTGGGGCCAGAGGCAAAAGTGGGTGGAGCAACAGATTGACTCTTATCCAGGCTTCCTCAACCTCGGCCCTCCAGATGTTTTGAGACTACAATTCCCATCATCGCTGACCACTGGTCCTGCTAGCTAGGGATCATGGGAGTTGTAGGCCAAAAACATCTGGAGGCCTGAGGTTGAGGAAGCCTGCTCTTACCTTTCTACAGTACAGTGGTACCTTGGGTTACATACGCTTCAGGTTACAGACACTTCAGGTTAAAGACTCTGCTAACCCAGAAATAGTACCTCGGGTTAAGAACTTTGCTTCAGGATGAGAACAGAAATCGCAGGGCGGCGGTGCGGCAGCAGCAGGAGACCCCATTAGCTAAGAACGGTTCAGGTTAAGAACGGACCTCCGGAACGAATTAAGTACTTAGCCCGAGGTACCACTGTAGAGTGCATTCCAACTATACAAAAGATTTCTGGACCACACTACACCCACAAATACCCTCTCCATCCAGTCTCACAATTCAAGGACACATTCCAACCAAGCAAAAGCACTTGTTCAATGAGATTGCAGGCCAGGAGCAGTGAGGGCTGTGGCCTGAGTAAAGTTCCAAGGGCCAGACAGAGAAGTCTTAAAGGCTACAAGCCATCCTTGGCCCTGCCAGGTACAGAGAATGCAAAACTGACCATAGGGGATGCTGGTTACACATTCCCATAGCTCTGTGGTTGGCTGCATGCTTATTTGTACATAAAAGGACTTTGTCTGGTATCTTCAGCAAAAAAATGGAACTTAGTATTAGGAGAGAACCTTGAGAGCTAGTACCTTTTGGCACAAGCTTGGCCAGACAGAGCAATTGTCTGATTCTGTACTAGGCAGCTCCAGAGGCTATTAAAAGGGGAGAAAGCAAGGCAGTTAACCCAGGCATGTCCATCCCTCCCTTCCCAATTATGAACTTGTAAACAATAGACTAAACATCTGCCATCTTCTGTTGGCTATGCCTGGAGCGGCTGTCTTCTGCTGCTGCTCTCGCCAGGTGGTCCGGGTCTCTCCTCCCCTTCAGAGAGACCACCAGTTCCACTTGCCCTGTGAGAAAGAACAGCAGGAGCATCTGCTCTGGGGTTAATGGTATCAGCTCAGCTTCCAAAGCCTATGTGCCTTGAAGGGAATTATAAGAAGATGGCAGATTCCAGCTACGCCCTGGTAGGCCAATAACTTTCCAGCTGCTGCTCCAGGACACACTTCTTAGTTTTTTGGGGGTGTTTTTTGTTTATTTGTTTTGCTAAAGAGTGGTAAATGCTCGGAGAGAAAGTATGAATAAATGAATAATCTAGAAGGCAGTACAGAATTGGAGAAGTTATTTGACAAGACAAATTCCTCATAAAATGGATTTTAAAGTTAGATATGCAAGTAGTATATTTTCAAGTAGGTTGAAAGGATTTAATTAAACACGCTTGGTACATTTTTTCGTGTTTTTTTTATCTCAGCTGTTCTGAGCCATATTAGTTACTTTAAAATGAATGTCAAAACAACAGGCTTTTCCCTGCTTCCTTTGAAATCAGTGGTAAACATCTTTTCTCAGGAGCAAAAAAACTAATAACTGGACTTCAGATATGAAGAAGATTATTGCCTTTTCCCTCTCTGAATTAATAAATCATAAAAAAGTTATGTGGGTGGAGTTTCTAAAAAGGATTATAAGCGCCAGGATATCAAAACAAAGCTGTGATCTCCAAATAATTATTTTTGAATAATCCCCTTGACTTTTAAGGGACTAGAACTCAGCAAGAGAACAGAGAACAAAAGAACTGAGAGAAGTAATTGAAAGTCGCCTAACTTAAATGAAGCCATTTTGAACTTAAATGAGGCCATTTAGCCATACAAAATGTGTGAAGCAAAGCCAGCTCAAGAGATATTGCTGCCTGAAGTAGAGAAACAAGTGGTTCTCTGGACTCTCTCACCAGGTTAAGGTGCAGCGGGAGTATTTAAGGCTTTTTGGGGGGTACCTTAGGCAGAAAATATCACAAGGAGGTATGTCTGAGGATTTCATTTAGTCCATTTAGTCCACCATTGCCTACTATATTTTGAGTGGCAGTGGCGATTCCAACCCTTCAGGCGTTTCGCCTATCTTTCATTTGGAATTGCTGGGCCATTCAGTCTGTGCTTTTTAAGCAAACAGACATGACGCATGGTTTCTGGACGAATAGGCAGATCAGAATGCTGTTTATTTTGTTTGCACTTTTCAAAATTTTGCTCAACTAAAAATAAGAAAAATAAAATATCTATAATAATGCGTATTTTAGAGTGCAATATGTACAAAAATGTGTGGGGGTGTTTTGATTTTTTTTAAAAAAAATAAAAAACACAGACTGACATGGGAATGAGATGTAATTATGTATGAACACATGGATATGAACTGAGATTCATTGGAAATCCATCTGTCCACCTCTAGTCTTAAGCATCTGCCCCAGCTTGGCTGTAAAATTAAAATAATAATAAATTAAGAGGGGCCGCTGCCCATGCTCGTTCTGCTTGTCCACCACCCTTTACACCTCACACACTTGCTCACCTATCCCCCCCAGCTTGCCCCTACCCCTTTTAAAAGAGGGGGAGGCTCTTCATGAAACAGCTTGCTAGACCACTGTGTGAAGCACCTCCCCGGTGTGTGAAATCTCAGTGCAGCCATGTTTAATGATGTGGTTCACACAGTGGCTAGCTAAGCAGCTGCATGAAGTACCTCCCACTTTGTTAAACCTCACTGCAGGTGTGTTTAAGGGAAGGGGAGGCTCTGAACAGCACTCCCTCCATCAAATAGCTTGCTGGACCACCTGCCATGCATACTGCTTGTTTTCTTGCTCACTCGCTGGCCAGCAATTCCTCACACTGAAGCTGGCATGGGACCTAGTAGTGGTAACGTGAACTGCAGGGTGACAACAGCCTGCCATTTCAATGTATATAGGGAGAAATAACCATTTGTTTCCATGAGAGTCTAAATCAGTGGCGTCTCACTCTAATTAATGGACAGGAATATATATGGGGAGACCGAAGCCATTCTTGCCTTCCTGGGTTACATCTTCCAAGAGACTGGGTACAGGTGCTTCCATAGCTCCGGCAAGTAATATTCTGAGAGCTGACAGAGTTCACAGCATAGAACAATGTGTGACGAATAGCAATGCCAAGCTCGGTGAAGTTTTGGATTGGTGTGAAATGGCATTTCTACCCGGGTTACATGAAGAATCTTCTTGGAATGCCTTCTTTTATTATATTCTGGTTAACCTAGCCTGTGTCTACTCTCAGTAAATAGTAATGGAGATTGAAGAGCGGTAACTAAAAAGAACAATCATGGGCTAATACAAAAAGGCCATCTCTCCAGGCTGCTGCGAATGTTTGAGTAACTAGCCTGTTCTCAAGATACCGTGAGCCAAGGAGGTGGAACATAACTGATCAGGGACAAATGTATAAACCATTAATCAGTGCCAAGAAATTGATTACATCATTATTCATGGATTATTGTTATTTTTTGACAAATGTGTAGTTAAGGTTCTCTGTAAAAGGGTTTTTTGGCCCCGATGGGCTGTATAGTGTGCAGCAAATGTTAAAAGCTGTACAAACATATAAGAGCAACACCAAAATAGTTGCAAACTTTGTAGCCCAATGCAGCTACTTCATGTGCTTGTTTAGCTGTGTGCAGTTAACTCTTCTGACAGTACTGTTCCTATAATTGGGGGTGGGGGGCATGAGGAGATAATACATTAGGGGTAGCAAGTCTAGAGGCCTCCCAATGTTTTGGACTACAGATCTCCTCATCTCTGACCATGTCCCTGCTGACTTAGGCAGATGGGAGTTGTAGGCAAAACACCTGCCAAATTAGCTAGGTAAAGGTAAAGGGACCCTTGACCGTTAGGTCCAGTCGTGGCCGACTCTGGGGTTGTGGCGCTCATCTCGCTTTATTGGCCGAGGGAGCCGGCGTACAGCTTCCGGGTCATGTGGCCAGCATGACTAAGCCGCTTCTGGCGAACCAGAGCAGCGCACGGAAACACCGTTTACCTTCCCACTGGAGTGGTACCTATTTATCTACTTGCACTGGCATGCTTTCGAATTGCTAGGTTGGCAGGAGCAGGGACCGAGCAACAGGAGCTCACCCCATCGTGGGGATTCAAACTGCTGACCTTCTGATCGGCAAGACCTAGGCTCTGTGGTTTAACCTACAGCACCATCCGCGTCCCTCCAAATTGGCTACCTCTGCCCTATTGAGAGGATGAATCTGCTGGGGGATTAAGCTAGTGTCTGGCTTGTTTTAAATATAAATATATTTCTCAGTTACTTTTCCAAAGGAACAATTTATCCATATGTTAAAACTTTGAAGGAGAAGGTGGAATGCGCTGAATTAAAGGAATATCTCTGACCCAAATAAAAAAAGCAGCCCAGATGTCTGTCAATATGAGCACATTTATTTAAGTGCCTCAAGGGTTAAAATTTAGAATCCAGATTCATTGTCAGTTGTGGCATTTATTAATCCTCACTGTTTTTATAACAGCCTGAGGATTGAAACATAGAGGGTTCTTCCAAGATCCGTCATCTCTGCCTTGGTGCAGTTTGGCTTTTTGCATAATTGTCTTTGTTTTCGAAGGGGCTTAATTAAAAGTTTTCAGGAAATTAAAAAAGAGTATCTTTAAAACAGTTTCCTGCAGTAAAGAAATCTTTAATCTCAAGGGTGTAGCCCAATTTTTCTCCATTTGCAAATGAGATGCAATCTGCATTTTCATAACATCCTTGGAATAAATATTGTTCATGTATATTTTCAAAAGAGAAGATCTATCATTCTTGGGACTGGGGCAGCATGCTTATTTTTGCTCTTATTCTAATGAAATCCCTCTTCTAAGGAAAGGCCAGAAGGGATAATTGTTATCAGGCAGCCTGTGACATTGAGGAGACCTTATTGATGGCTGCCTGATATAAACAATGCTCTGTAGTTTGAACTGATGCTCTGTCATGCATCTTATATTCACATGCTGTTTATGGCAGGAAGTGATATAGAGAAAACAGTGTTTCTTCATACAAATAGCACATTAACCAGCTGATGCCAGCAGGGTTGAAATATGGAGAGTGGAAAGCTTTACACATACCAAACAGGAGAAAGACGCTGATCTTGCATACCGAAGGGAAGTCTACAGAAATCCAACTGCAGCCTTTTTCATTTTCAGTAAATTATTCAGACCAACTACTGATGGGCAACTTCAAAGCCCCTGCTCTCCTCTCTTAGGGCACTGGCGGAGGAAGGGGAGTGCGCGGGGGGGGGGGGGAGCGCACTGCCCCCGGCAGCGCAATCCCAGTAGGGTGCCATCGTGGCTGCCCCCCTGCCCACGCTGGGCGGCATACCCCATCCCCAGGACACGCGCCCCTAGGACGTGCGCCAGCCATGTCCCTGCCTGCTCTCTGCCCCCCAGTGCTGAAGCATGGAAGCTCCACCACTGTCTTAGGGTTCTTTGCCTTTAAACAAAATTTGGACCAAGCAGGACACTAGTCCTCCGTTTATCTTTGTAGTACTGAAATGTTGGTTTATGTACATTGCATGTTCTATTGTGTTGTTTTGCTGTGTTGTTACCAGGTGCACCAACTCTAGGGGGCCGAGGTGTCATCAACCCCCTCAATATTCCTTCAGCCCCCTGAATATTGAGGAGGCAGAGGATGACGGGTTGCTGAGCTGAGCATGATGCAGCATCAATGGAAGGCAGCACCAGCGGCATAGGAAGGGGGGTGCGGGGTGTGTGGCCCGCACTGGGTGTCCCCTTTGAGGGGGGTGACAAAATGGCGCACCGTGGGGGTCAGCACTTAACACCCAACCTGCAGTGAGCCAGACCCATGCGTCTCTCCTAGGTGGCGGTGGCTCGGGGCCCCGCGCTGCCCGAAATGGCAGCGTGGAGCTTGCATCCGCCAGGTGGAACCTGTGGGCAGCTCATTGCACTGCCCCCCTGGGTGGATTGCCATGCCCCCCAGGCGGATCGCCCCCGTGCACAGATTGCCATGGCTCCCCCATGTGGCGCCCCCGTGAGCAGATTGCTGCAGCACTCCCATAGGCAGCTCGCCCCTGCCAGAGGAGCCAGCTACGCCCCTGGGCTGCACTGGCCTGTGCAGTGTCAGCCTGGCACAAGGTCACACTGGCCTGTGCCACATCTCCCGACACTGGCGTGGGGACTGGCATGGCCTAGCGGAAGTCTGCAGCATCCTGTGCTGTGTCTCCCTGCACCACGCAGGCCAGTGCATCCTTCTGCTAGGCTGCGCTGGTTCAGCCTACACAGCGTTGGGAGTTGTGTGTGGCATTGTGCGACGTCGCACCTGCATGATGTGCACTGGCCCCCTCAATCTTGGGGGAACCTGGCACCTGTGGTTATTATGTTTTTGCATGGTTTGGTTTTGAAACCAACTTTTGCAAGCCACTTTGAGCATGGTTTTGTGTGCTTAGAAGAGAGGCATACAAATAAAATGACTGACTGACTAAAAGAGAACACCTGGCCACATAATGGCCATGCTTCTGACACGTTCTGAAATTCAGGGAAGGGTGAGGGTAACGTCTACTTTGCCACATAGCTGGAGCTCACATATTACTGTAACAGCGTCACCAAGTGATCTTAGGCAGCAAAGTCTTGTGCCATTTCCTTTGGAGTACCTTCGGCATCTATTCCCAGACACCTCACCATTATGACTGTTGTCAGTCCTGAAGCAGCTAATAAATGTTTAAAAACATTAACGGTATGACATTCTCAGCCAGAGAACACAAACATCTGTTTTGAATCCATTATTTATTATTTGATTTTAACTAAACAAATCTAGAAACCACTTCCGAGTTAGGTATGTTTTAATAGCAAGTACAATATTTATTGTAGGGACATGGTTGGCGCTGTGGTCTAAACCACTGAGCCTAGGGCTTGCCAATCGGAAGGTCAGCGGTTCGAATCCCCATGACGGGGTGAGCGCCTGTTCCTCAGTCCCAACTCCTGCAACCTAGCAGTTCAAAAGCATGTCAAAGTGCAAGTAGATAATAGGTACCACTCTGGCGGGAAGGTAAATGGCATTTCCGTGCGCTCTGGTTTTGCCAGAAGCAGCTTAGTCATGCTGGCCACATGACCCGGGGGGGGGGGACTGTCTGCAGACAAACGTCGGCTCTCTTGGCCAGTAAAGTGAGATGAGCGCTGCAACCCCAGAGTCTTTCGCAGCTGGACTTAACTGTCAGGGGTCCTTTACCTTTTTACAATATTTATAAAAGAACCCCCCTCCCCCCCAAAAAAAATCCCCAAGTTTCAGTTTGTACCTTTCTCAATTGTGGCTTCAACTAAAGGCTACTAAGGAATATTGTTGCAGAAATTATTGCTGCCTTGCCGAGTTTATCCCATACAGTAGAGCCCTTTATCTGAGAATAGTTATCCCACTCTGCCTATAGCAGGGAGTGACCAACTTCTGTCACCAGAGGCAGCCCTTCCCCTAGAAAAAGTGGACCAAAAAGGAACAAGCTTGATTTGCAAACAAAATCAAGCCTGCATTTTGCAGTCTACATTTCTAATTGATAAAGGGTGGGAATGACTCTGTGACTGAGCTGCACCTTCCCACAGGTTCATCTGCTTCTCCTGCCAGGGGAATGCGCCAAGTGAGAGTAAGGGCTGCATGTGGTTTCTGGTTGCCCCCTGGTGGGCTAGGGGATGGGTGGCCAGGCAATGTCTATGGCTTCTTTGCACTACTTGTGAGGTCATTGATTTGGAAGCGTTGCTGAGGAGAAAATGTGCTTCCCCAAAGAGCCCTTTAATCAATAGACTGGCAGTGGTCTTCCGTCTTTCCAGAATGAGATAGCAAGTCAAAAATATCTATGTGTAACACACATTTTATTATCTTCTGTCTGAATGGGGAATTGCCTACTAAACTGCTATAGGATGCTACCCTGTTTGTTTGGTAGATAAAATTGTTGTGCTGAGGGAAAACAAACTTAAACACATTGCAGAGTTCCTAAAAAGCAGACCAGAGGCAATTGTACTTCATCCAGCAGAGCTTTACTGGTACTGAAGGCAAATGAGCATAATGGTCACAAATCCAATACATTCAGGATTGGCACTGTCCATAAGAAATCCAGTTGCAGCACTTTCAATAAAACTTACAATGACTTATAATAAGACTAAACCTTAACACTACAGCATACCAGAACACCACACCAGAACAAAGAGACAGAAAGAGAAAGTAAGTGAGTGCCCAGGCTCCTTCTGGTCTTATTATTATAGTCAGCACAACCTCGACAGAAAGATAACAGAACCAGTTTAAAGCAGCTGTACTCAGTTTCCCAGAAGGAAACAACCCAAACAAGAACCTTCTGCTTGTTTCTTTCACATAGAAAGAAAACTTTCAAGAACCCTCTTGAATTAAGCAGAACAGGAACAATCTCTACACATCAGTCTACACGTCAGATCAATACTCTCTGTACTAAGAAATGCAAACTGACAAAAATTAGTGTCAGGAGTGGACTACATGATGGGGCACTGACACTTACCTGACCTCCTGACAGCTGAGTCACTGCTCCTTATTGGGAAGGAGAGGAGAAGTGTCCAGGTGGTGGATTGGATTGGCTGTACTGCTGTGTTTGCATCAAGCCAACCTCCCCACCGCCTTGTCTCTCCCATTCTCCGTCCCAGTAAGTAGCAGAGACTCAGTTGTTGGGATGTCAGGTGAATACTGTAGTCCCCACCATGATGCCTGGTGCTGCTCTCTGTGTGAGACATAGAAGTTGGCCATCCTGGATCTGTGGTAAATTAGTTTGATGTGCCACATTTGGAAAAGTTTGCATGAGTGGCCATAAAGTAAGTGACTATCTATTTCCATCTTGATCTCAAAAAAGTGGACAACACGTAAGGAACTGATTTAGGATTAGGAATCTGGATCTGCCAATCTAATCCAAAAAGGAAAGACTGTTCCTACACCAAGACTCACCAGTGTTGACCTTGAGAAAATACTCCACTGTACAAGAGAAGAACTTCCAGACTTTGATGCATTAAAAATTCATTCTGCCAACACTTGAAAGTCTGAAGGAAGTAGGTCAAGCCTTCTTCTCCTGAAACCAAACCTAATGTTCTCTGTTACGTTATTCACCCTTGTTGCATGCTCAAAATTAAAGTAAGCAATATATTTCCATGCTTACATTTATTGTGATCATATCTCTCAAATCTTAACGAATTTCATAATGCCATTGTGCCTCATATACCCTTCTCTTGGAATGTCAGGGAAAACAACAACAACAACAAGAAGAACATCTTGACATCATTCATTTTAACAATACAAAGTCTTAATCCACCCTATTCCTGTGAATGTAATTTGTTTTAAGGAATAGGACCATCCAATTGGGTGGGTGACTGTAATTTGTTTTAATTGTTTTAATTCTGAGATTTAAATTGTTGTAACCTGCCCTGGAATCTGCTGGAGATAGGAGGGTAATAAATTTAATCATCATCATAATCACCACCAGCTTTATCTTCTTTATTTAATAACACTGGCACTGTTATTTAATTGGCACTGTTAAGTATAATTGATTTAATTGACACTGAAATGGGAAGGCCTGTGTATTGATGAAAAGGTGTAATATGGGGAAATTCCATTGAAGCTAAGAACAGCAAGAAGAGCTTTCTCTGAGCTTTAACTAGTTGATAATTAACTGATTGTTGTTCTCAAACAGCTAACATGTGAGTGTTTTAACCTTAGATCAGGTGGCAAAGGTATTGAATTGCCAAAACACCACCTTCAAAGGGTGGTGGCTTTAGTCCCGGCACCCCCAACCTTTGGCCCTCCAGATGTTTTGGACCACAATCCCCATCATCCCTGACCATTGGTCCTGTTAGCTAGGGATCATGGGAGTTGTAGGCGAAAACATCTGGAGGGCAGCAGGTTGGGGATGCCTGCTTTAGTCTTTCTCTGAATGCCACAAAAGGATGTGATAATGGCTCTCCAAGAAACAGATGGGAATGGGGGAGAGAATGTTTTGATTTTTGGAGTTAACTTTTATTTCTAAGATGCTGAGCTTACGCCGGACAGCACAAGACATTGTATGGATGTTTGGGATGTATCTTTGATGCTTTTGTTATGTTTTGAAGAAAGTTCTGGGTTTGGAAGTTTTCTTCCAAAAGTAGTCAGTTTTGATGCTTCCAGTCGCTTCAAAATGTGCAATAAGAATATCTCCAATAGGGACAAAACTCAGATCAACTTGCTCTGGCTGCACCAGTTGTTTGTCTCCCTGCCTTTCACCCTACCAGTCCCTGTGGGCCCAGCTGCTGCTGGAAATGCATCATGGAGAATAACCTCTCAAATGGAGAGCAGCAGTCTGGCACAGAAACAGATAATGTTTTAGGTATACTGGACTAAAGCCCACCTAGGCCTCTAAAAGCAGTCACTAATACTTTGAAATGAGCCTGGAAAAATGGTCATCCACTGCAGCTGTTGCAAGATTGGTTTAAGTAAGGACCTTCAAAGATGACCCATAAGATGAGAAAATGTTTGCCTGTTCAGACTCTGACACCTGGTACAGGAGGCTGATGGTCCCTCTGGGTAGGCATGTCTCCTCAGCAATTGTAGTAGCAGCAATGAATGTGTGGCTCAGGAGAAACATAACATTTCCCCAGGTATGTAATATTGACCTTTTTTTCTTCTGTATTTTCCCCCCCAATCAGGGCTGCCCCGGTTCATAGGGAAAGGGAAAAGCCAGAGGGCAATTTATCATTTTGAAGGCTTACTTGTTTCCAAGAGCGATGTTCTATTAAGCTGCAGACTCTAAGGGCCAATTCACATGACAAGATGTCTGCCCAAAATGGCTTCTGTTTGATGTTTCAGGCAGCAGCTGTTCCTCTTGGAAGCTATTTGCATGGAGGGTCTCCACACAAATCATACACAATCCTGGCTGGGGCTCTGAGATGGGTTCGGCAGTCTGGCCACGATTAGGGCTGCTTCCATACTGTTCCTATTTTGGGAGTGGGATCCAGTTGCATACTGGCAAATTAGGAATGGAGGAGAAATTCATTCCCCTCCCCCTCATTTTAATGAGAAGCTGCCTAAGTCACACATCTTGAACCAATACGTGAAGCTAAACACAAGTATCCTTCAAAGTTCACACTTCTCTTAATTCTGCTGCACACTTTTCCAGCCAAGTAATGCGTCCAAAAATGCATTTTATTAGGGCGATGAGTGCACAAGAATGCATATGTTAGTGAAAACAGCATGGGAAAAAATGCATTACATTGGGAAAGCAGCATAGAGAAATCCGTATATTAGAAGAAATTCACACTAAAATGTTGACAGAGCTTCATGGGGACTTTTTAATAATTATGATTTTTTAAAAAATCACAAACTGGTGTGGAAATGTAGAGAACTGGATTTGAGGTTGGAAAAAACCATGACACTAAAACGGATAGATTATCCAATTCCTATCTGCAACCTGAACTCATTGCGTCCAAGAAATACAAAGGAAAGTTGTTTTTAAAAAACCACCCAGAATGTTACAAAGCTTGCAGTTGCTTCATCAGAAACTACATTGTGTAACTACCAATGTATTTTCCCCCTCATGCGAAACAATGTATTCTTCCATCCAGAAAGCATATTGAAAGCATAGACCAGGCAAGCTGCCTCCTCCTCTCTCTCTCTCTCTCTCTCTCTCTCTCTCTCTCTCTCTCTCTCTCTCTCTCTCTCTCACACACACACACACCCTCCCTCCCACATCCCTCTACTTTCCATACAGCACAATAAGTGTATTAGCCACCAAGCAACAAGCTTTAAACTAACTTCTGCTGACTGCTGTCACAAAGCAGAGTGCAACTATAATAAAATAGCTCAGTGCTGTGATGGGTATAAATAAGTGATGTTGCTGAATAGCCTCTTCAGATTATAAACACCCAAAAAGGGGGGGGGGGTGAGGGAATTAATCATGGTTTTTACAATTCATTTCCAACAAAGGAGCCATTTTCTGCAGCTATATAGCCCTAAGATACAAACACCAATCTGCTGCGGTTCTTCGCTTTGTGTTGTGTGAGCTTTATTATTGTTGAATCAGAGCATTATTACCAAGCACATCTGTATACAAGATATTTGATTTTATTTAGGCTGATACCCCATAAACACGTACTGGGGAATAAGTCCAGAACCCTCTTTCAGTGAGGCTGTGTACACACAATATAGTTAAAGAACCCCACCCTCCCCCCCCCAAAGAATAATAGGAACTGTAGTTTGTTAAGGTTGCTGGGATTTATATGTTTTTTAAACTATGGTTCGCAGGACTCTTTGGGGAAATACATGTGCTTTACAGTGGTACTTCTGGTTACGTACTTAATTTGTTCCGGAGGTCCGTTCTTAACCTGAAACTGTTCTTAACCTAAGGTATCAGTTTAGCTAATGGGGCCTCCCACTGCTGCTGTGCTGCCGGCACACGATTTCTGTTCTCATCCTGAGGTAAAGTTCTTAACCCGAGGTACTACTTCTGGGTTAACAGAGTCTGTAACCCGAAGTGTTTGTAACCTGAGGTACCACTATAAATGGTCTTTATGTGCATGTTAGGTAGCAGAAGTTGGCAACTGAGTTGGCAGGAGATGCCAGCTCTCAAGGAGCTGCATTTATTTAGCCTTGGGCTAAATACCCAATCTTCTTTTTACTATAGTAAAGGCTGGTGTCCATTATGGCTGCCATTGAAGAGGGTAGGCAGTAGTTGGTGCCGGAGCCAATGACAGACAAACTCTACTTACAGGGCTGGTCCAAGATGCTTTTCTGCTGTAGGCAAAATGCCCTGACATTTCCACCATCTTGATGCTGATGCCACTGCCACAGATCCAGGTCCCTGCCCTGCCCGCTCCCTGCCCCTGTGGTTGTGCCCACTTGCACTAGTCCCATCAATGCAACTGTGCCCTCACCCATGGCTGTGACACTGCTGCCACCATGACACAGCAGCAGTGAGGGCACAGTGGCAAAGGTAATGCAGCTGTGTTGGTGAAGCTGGCATTGGCATAATAGCAGGGAGGGGGTTGAATCCGCCGCCTGAGGCAAATGGCTTGAGCCTAGGGCTTACTGATCAGAAGGTCAGCGGTTCGAATCCCCGTGACAGGGTGGGCTCCCGTTGTTCGTTCCCAGCTCCTGCCCACCTAGCAGTTCAAAAGCACCTCAAAGTGCAAGTAGATAAATAGGTACTGCTCTGGCGGGAAGGTAAACGGCATTTCCGTGTACTGCTCTGGTTTACCAGAAGTGGCTTAGTCATGCTGGCCACATGACCTGGAAGCTGTCTGCAGACAAATGCCGGCTCCCTTCGCTTGAAAGCGAGATGAGCACGCAACCCCAGAGTTGTCCACGACTGGACCTAACAGTCAGGGGTACCTTTACCTTTTTATCCTCATGCATGGGTGTCATAACAGAAACGGAATTCCTGCCTATGTTTGAGGGAAGGGACAATACCTCATTTAAAGATGGCACCTGCCATCTGCAGTTTTTATAAATTTCAGGCACCTGTCTCACCAGGGGAGCCCAATTTGTGAGCCCTGGTGTGAGCAGGAGGAGGGAGCTGGTCCCCCTGTTGAGGATGCAGTTTGGCCAGGATCCAGAGTCTGTGATGCATGCTGGGATCTCGATGAGTCTGTGATGCATGCTGGGATCTCGGTGAGTCTGTGAAGCATGCTGGAATCTCAGAGAGTCTGTCCTGGCCAACCAGTCAGGAGCTCTGGTTAGTCTACCAGGGGTGCAAACTTGAGGGATGATCTGTCTCCTCCCATTAGCTTCTGGGCTAGAAATGTAGCCTAGCCCAGGTCTCTGGCAGTTTGGTCAGCAGCTTTTATAAATAAAAGTAAATATACGTAGTTTTTTAAGTTAGCATTTTCTTCAAAAACTGTTGGTTATGTAATTGGGGCACCTCTTTAGTTAAACTTTTTTATATATAAAAAATGATGCATCAAATAAACATTGCAGCCCTAGATTTAAGCAGCCTACAGGATTGCAGCCTTTTTTGTTATGCAAATATAACATAATCCCCTCATACAAATTGATGTCGTGGTGACACTTGGAATACTTGTACAATTCTGGTTACCTTGCCTTGTAAAGAACACTGTAGAGTTGAAGACATGCAGGAAAGGACAACCAAAATTATTAAGGAGCTGAAACAACGGCCCTATCAGGAAAAGTTACTACATATGGGGGAGGGGGTTAATTTAGAAAATAAAAGTGAGAGACAGGGAACATAACAGAGGTGTAGAAGATTGTGCATGGTGTTTTCATTTGTGTAAGAATGTGCATCCTGCCCTTTGATACATGATCACAGGACAGGTTACAGTGTATACCACAAATCAGACCTGAAAATAGATGGGCAGGTAGCACAGAAAATCTGGCATGTGGTTGGTTGAATACAACATTGCAAATGATGGGTGACAATTCCAGTGAAAGCATGGAAGCAGCCTCTGTTAGGCCCTCAAAATTGCCCATCATGTATTGTAGCTAATGTCAGCCAAAAGGGAGAGGGAGAATGATAGTGTATACTAAGAGCCTAATATTCCCTCCAGCAACTGTCTCCTTGAATGTACTGAAAGTTCCACTATTGCATACATTTTCTCTCTCTTTCTCTAAGCTGAAAGCATCTGTTAGATTGAGTTGTTCACTGAGTGGAAGAGAACGTGCCTTTATACAGGGAAGGATAGCTGTGCTGGAGAGGTTGTTATCATTGTTCTTGGTTATTATTTATTTAATTGTGAGTCGCTTTTTGCAGCAAAAATCTCCAAGCGACTTAACAAGAATAAAATGCATCATGTAAAACCAGAAAAACTTTAATAATAATAATAATAATAATAATAATAACAACAACAATAATAATAATTTATTTATACCCCGCCCATTTGGCTGGGCTTCCCCAGCCACTCTGGGCGGCTTCCAAAAAAATATTAAAATACTGTAATACATCAAACATTAAAAGCTTCCCTAAACAGGGCTGCCTTCAGATGTCTTCTAAAAGTCTGGTAGTTGTTGTTCTCTTTGACATCTGGTGGGAGGGCGTTCCACAGGGAGGGCGCCACTACCAAGAAGGCCCTCTTCCTGGTTCCCTGTAACTTGGCTTCTCGCAGTGAGGGAACCACCAGAAGGCCCTCGGTGCTGGACCTCAGTGTCTGAGTAAAACGATGGGGGTGGAGATGCTCCTTCAGATATACTGGACCGAGGCAGTCAAGACACATAAAATGGTCAACAATAAATTAGTAAGGACCAAGCCCTACCACCACAGGAGGCAACAATAATTAACTGGGGCAAACAGAAAAGTCTTCACCTGGTGCCTAAAAGCTGGCAGAGATGGTTCCAGATTCATCTCCATGGAAACAGTATTCCATGAATGGGGACCAATACTGAAAAGGCCTGTTTTCATGTGGCCACTTTCCACACTTTCCTCAAGTGGGGCATATGGAGAAGGGCCTCTGACGAAGACTGCAGAGTTCTGGCTGGTTTGTATGGGGGGTGGAAGTCCTTGAGGTACTGCAGTTACGAACAATTTAGGACTTCAAAAGTCAAATCCAGAACTTTGAATTGAGGCAGAAACTCACTGGTAACCAGTGCAGTCAGGCCAGAATTGGCTTAAGAGGGAGACATTTTTGGAACAACATTGGGATATCAACTCCGCTCAAGGCATGATGGATAACAGCAACAACCAGGAAAAGCTAGACATAACATTTTACAAGAACAGGAAGAAACATCAAGGACAGAAAAAACGTCACACACAGTCAAAACAATGATACAGTATGAGATCCTCACTTGTAGTTTTATAACCATTTAATGTGTCGGCAGGAATAGCAGTTATAAATATTGCAGCTGTCGTATAAGGGATTATTATTATAACTGGAATGTAATTGAAATCAATAAGATTTTGAAACACAGAAATAAAGAAAATCACCCATTCTAGCATGTGGGGGGGGGGGACCTTATCTAAATTATATAATTTGGTATTTGAATGATTGGTATTAGTAATTGTATTTTAAATTGGCATTGTTATAATGAGGCTATCATTGGATTAGAATTGAAACATTAATAAAAATTATCACAATTAGCATAAGATATTTAGATCTTCTGGTTCCAGTTCATAATCTGACTGTTAAATTCTACACTAGCTGTAGTTTCCAAACTATCTTGAAAGGAAGCCCCACACATAACACATTGCAGTAATCTAACGTAGCACTTACCAGAGCACAGACAACTGAAACTGATTTATTCCTGTCCAGACAGTGACCCCAGGGTCATCAGCTGAAGCTGATGGAAGGCATTCTGCTCTATCCAGGTCACTTGTGCCTCCAGCTATAAATGGACCCAGAAGCACCCTCAAACTTTACACCTGCTTCTTTAGGGGGAGTGCAATGCTTTCCACAACAGGTGGAACACTACTTATCCGGTTTAGGGAACCACCTGTTAACAGTGTCCCAGTCTTAGCTGAATTGAGCATCAGTTTATTGTCTCTCATCCAGTCTATTACCAAAGCTAGGCAGTGATTCAGTACCTCCACCACTGCACTGCAGACATAAAGGACATAAAGGAAAAACAGAATTGTGTGTCACCAGCACATTGATGATAATGTAGTCCAAATCTCTAGATGTTAAGCAGCACGGCGGACAAAATCTGTCTTTGTGGAAGAGCACAGAGCCATACCAACTGAAATTCATCCAACAAAACAGGACTAGACTACGCTCTGGATACCTCTTGAAGTTCACCGGCTGTAATAGGAGAGTCAAGGTCCAAGTGGATGCAGGCAATTTTATCCTCAATATGCTTTGCAAACAAGTCACAGGGGACAAACCCTCCTTCGGGCTAGAAGGTAAAAGATCCCATACTACCCGGGAAAGCTTATTTATTTGATTTCTATACTACTCAGGGGTGATCATGTCAGTGGCCTCAATCGTTCATTTATCCCGCAGATACTATTCCACCAAGGCTTTAGCTGGAGGGCCAGCCAAATCATCTTGAAAATCCCCCAGAGCTATCTGAAAACCAAGACAATCGATCAGTCTCCAAGGGCAGGCCATTCTTATCTGTCCCCTATTTCTGCAGAGGGGGAAGCCACTGAAAGTCTAAAACAGGAAGATCCTGACCATGAAAAGAGACTGGTGTTGAAATTCCCCACTCTCAGATCACCCTCTTCCTGCCCAGTCAGTAAGCTGAGGTCTGCCATATGCATCATCAGGTGGATGACATGTTGCGACAGCCCCACATTTGTGATAATGGCCATGACATCTTGAGCCACCCCAGGCTTAGGTTGGTTGCTGAGGTTGGTTGGTTGGTTTCTTAGGTTGGTTGCTAACCCTCTAAAGAGGGAACTTGTCAGGGTTCTGGCCATATAAACATAACTTGAAGAGGACTCTTAGGCATGCTTACTGCAGAGTAAGTCTCACTGACCTCAGTTGGACTTCCTTCTGACTAAACAAGTATGGATTTGCACAAAGAGCACTGTTCCCATGCAGTTCCATCGAAAAGAAAGTTCCCTTCTAAGCAATTGTTCAGAAGAATGCTAAATTATTCTTGTATAATTACTGTGAACAAATGGATGAAATCAACAATGAAGCTTTGGGAAAGACTGATTTTTCTAGTCAGTGTTAATTGCAAGTGTGATAACTGGCTAATAACAGCAGCCTGGATGTTGTATTCCTTTCCTGCCAATAGGGACTCCTGAAGCTGCGCTTCTGGAATTTGTTACCGATGTTTTTTTAGCATTTGATTACTCATCACTCACTCTTTGCCAATTGACTGACAGCCCAAATGAAGGCATACCTGCCACTGTTCACCAGCTGCATGATTGTGGTTTGTCTGGATATAGCATGAAGGTTATCATCATTCCTGGTGTTGGCGTGTTTTGTCATCTGTACTGATATTTCGCAGAGCACACTGTGAACATGTTAGGCTTCACTGGACGGCAGCTCCTTGCTCCAAACTGCTAAATAAAAATAGGATTATAATAGGTAAGATTGGTGATAAGTAGATCCCATTAAATAAAGTAAATGGTAATTTATTCTCTCTATAGAGAATAATTGGATTTGCGCATGCTGAGCACTTCAGTACATATGCAGACACAACTCGGCACATCCTGTGAAGTCTCAGAGAAGCAGGTTAAACCAAGCAATGCTGACGTAAATTATTATTATAATTATTGTTTATTAATTTTGTATACCGCCCTTCATCTAAAGATCACAGGATGGTTCACAACGTAAGAATACAAGATGAGAATGCCAAATACATAACAACGCAAAACCAAACCAATAATCTCCCTCCCACAAACACATTTAAAAAGCCATAGAATGTTCAATCAGCCAAAGGCCTAGTTATAGAGCATGAAGTTAGAGGTGGGGTTATAAAGGATGAATTTGGGATGCAGGCATATCTCCTGAAAAGTTGGGAAACAATATGTCATGGTGTTGGTGGTGGGAATTTGCACCGGCCCTCAAATGTAGCTTAGGGTGCTTCCAGACAATCTGTTTACAGAGCATTCATCCTGATTTCTTTGCAAGGAGATAAGACGATGTTGACTATGAGCATTCGCTCTGAGTTGTTTGTGGGGAGGCTAGGTGATGGTGCCCCAAAGCTAGTGGATCCCACACTTTCCACTGGACTTACCCATCACTTTCCCTATCTCCTGGACAACTGCAATTGCACAACCTGAATTTGCCAATATGTGACTGAATGCCAACTGAAAAGAGTGACAGCCCACCAGCTGAATACCTAGGATACAGGGCAAACATTAAGCTAGTAACAATGCTTTGCTGTTTATTTCTTTCACTGCAACAAGCAATGAAACAAAACCCACCACATCTGCAGTCAGCATGGTATGGTCAAGCACTTGTCTGTCACTGACTGGAGATATTGGGCTGAGCTCATATTTCCTAAGGGGGTGAAGTGCCTAGCAACAGCAGAGGAAGCAGAGACATCACTCATTGTTCCAATCTTTCCTTTCCACTGAGAATGGGGAATGGGCCAGGGGCTCTGCAATGATGCATATATTGGCTTGAATTTGAAGATCACATGAGCAGAATTTTGCTAGTGGGATGCTCCCACTAGCTGAATGGGGAAGTATCCTGTCCCACCCTGCAAATTTACCTCACAGGGTTTGGGGACCTCCAGAGCAATATGGGGATAGTGTGAGGGGCTGCAGAGGGAAGGGAAAATTGGGGGGAACTGCCTCTCCCCCATTTGCCAGCAGGAATCTCGATTGGCTCAGGGTCCCTTCCATTTCTGGAAGGTCAACTGAGGACATAACTGAATATATTTTCAATGTTTATTCCTTGCGTTTCTGAATTTCTTTTGCCTTTCTATAAAATGGTAGTAGCCTTTTCTGTAGGATAAAAATTACCCACTTCCTTTGTTGTCTCAGGCATAACTGTGCTGTAATTCCAGTCATTTGTAACACTTGCTCTCTTCTGCTTCTGTTTATTTGCTCACGTCTTGCAGTGCATTGCACAAAAAAGCTGACTTTTGCAAGGTAGGCACCATACATCAAAATTATGTTTGCAGAACTGTCTGAAACAACCTCTGATAAAATGATGCCTTGTTTTGGTAAAGGTTTTCATGTTGCTGATTATGTTGCTTCAGGAAAAAAAATACAGTATAGCATAGAGAAGCAGGTCGCCCTTCTTCCTTGTGTTTGCTGTTTGGGTGACTTTTCTGGCTGCTGCTGCTGCTTGTTAATGTCAACTTTTTAGAGCATTTATTGGTAGACTGAATAGATTGCCTCTAGCAAAATCCACTGATTCATCCCAAGGAGAAGTGATACAAGAAAATCCCTGAAGAATTACTCTGAAGAGCTACAATTCTCAAAAAATCTGACTCAGATGATTAAAGGTCTATCTATCTGTTAAGCTCTCTATCTATCTATCTATCTATCTATCTATCTATCATCTATCATCTATCATCTATCATCTATCTATCTATCTATCATCTATCTATCTATCATCTATCTCTATCTATCATCTATCTATATCTATCTATCTATCTATCTATCTATCTATCTATCTATCTATCTATCTATCTATCATCTATCTATCTATCATCTACCTACCATCTATCTATCATCTATCTATCTATCTATCTATCTATCTATCTATCTATCTATCTATCTATCATCTATCTATCTATCTACCTACCATCTATCTACCTACCATCTATCTATCTATCATCTATCTATCTATCTATCTATCTATCTATCTATCTATCTATCTATCATCTATCTATCTATCATCTATCTATCTATCTATCTATCTATCTATCTATCTATCTATCATCTCTATCTATCTATCTATCTATCTATCTATCTATCTATCTATCATCTATCTATCTATCTATCTATATCTATCATCTATCTATCTATCTATCTATCTATCATCTATCATCTATCATCTATCTATCTATCTATCTATCTATCTATCTATCTATCTATCTATCATCTATCTATCTATCTATCTATCTATCATCTATCATCTATCTATCTATCTATCTATCTATCTATCTATCTATCTATCTATCTATCATCTATCATCTATCTATCTATCTATCTATCTATCTATCTATCTATCTATCTATCATCTATCTATCTATCTATCTATCATCTATCATCTATCATCTATCTATCTATCTATCTATCTATCTATCTATCATCTATCTATCTATCTATCTATCTATCTATCTATCTATCTATCTATCATCTATCTATCTATCATCTATCTATCATCTATCTATCTATCTATCTATCATCTATCTATCATCTATCTATCTATCATCTATCTTGTGAACATGGTTCACAATAGTGTTGGGGGACACACATCTGGCCAGTTTGGGTGCATAACTTGGCTGAAGTTACCTATTAGCCTAATGGATACTTCAAAAGACTATTTCAAAAGGTGTGCTGACAATGTTAAAAGCATGAACTAAACCAGATCAGGTAGGCTAGTTAAATTGATTTGTGCTAAATCAGTTGCAGAATATTATGTATGCAAAAGTAAGATCTTTTCATTTTTGAAGATGCTCTTCATACAACCGCACTCTACGCTCTTGGATGAGTGGAAGTAAGCCTTTTCTCAACCCTTATTTATGACTTGGTGGTAATGACTTTTCAACAAAACTAATTTTACCTCCTAGGGTTTGTCAGATGATTACTAATACTAAGCTGTGTGGGTGGAGATCGTTCAATTCTACATAGTAAACTTAATTAGAACAGTATATTGGAAAAACTGAAGCATTTTTAAAAAAATAAAAAATGCTTTAACCAAGCAATCTTATCTGGCATAAAAGCAATTATTTAAAATCACTTATTGATATTTTTTTTAAAGCATGTAATTTATTCTGATTATAGGATGTGTTAGACTGTGTTTGTGCTGCATGAAAACTAAGCATTAATAATAATAATAATAATAATAATAATAATAATAATAACAACAACAACAATAAACATCAGAACTACTGTTTTCTTATTATCATCCAATTCTCAGAGATGCTGCATTGAAAAGTTGGACCTCTGGTGACATTTTCTTGAAGGCCTGCAAAACCCTGGAGCTGATGCCATCTTGAATTGCTCTGTGTTGTCATTTTGCTGCTTTGTTTTGCTGTTAATTGCCTTGGGAGCCAATTGGTTGAAAGAGAGTATATACATACATAAAACAAGCACCTTTCAGATCTATTCTTCAAAGGTCCCCTGTGACATGTACGGGTGTCTTACTATGTGTGTCTTAATTAATCAACACATTTAAAATTGTGCTTATCAATAAGGCTGTGTTGATAATAAATTATTATCTTTATTCTAGAATCAATTGAAACCAAGTACTTGGCTTTTCTATGTTGTCCACACACAATCTAGAGCAGTGTTTCCCAACCTTGGGCCTCCAGCTGTTTTTGAACTACAATTCCCATCATCCCTGACCACTGGTCTTGCTAGCTAGGGATGCTGGCAGTTGTAGTCCAAAAACAGCTGGAGGCCCAAGGTTGGGAAACACTGATCTAGAGGACTGCACAGACGTTTTTGTCACTGGAAATATTTTTATTAAATTTCTCAAAACAATGCAGTACAGGTTACATCAGGTGAATGCTAGAAGCAACCCGTCAGCCTTACACATATGGTAGAATAAAAAGATATTGTCAATACAGAGAGTCATCAAAATGAAATACACCAAAGACAGATTGGAGTGCCTACGACTTTGAGCAACGCTGGTGTACAAATATGCTGATGTTCGTTAACAAAGTCTATGAAGAGAAGCCAGATTGTTTCAAAACGATTCTTCTTTGATGTGGATCATTTTTGCATGGCAAGTGAGTTCCTTGGATAACACAATATGCCAAATTCTGTCCAGCCAGCCTTGAAACAATAAGCTAGCCATGTCCTTGAAATGGAGCGCTGTCTCTGCTCTGGCTGCCGCCAGCAGATGTGCTAGTAAATCCCTGGAATGTGCAGGCGAAATGTCATCTTTGAAGACTGATAAAATTGCCATTCTGGTGGGATCTGGGCCTAATTACTGGTTTGAAATAACGGAGATGTAGAAAAGACTTTCGTCCAAAGGCCATCTACTTGTTTGCAGCCCTACCGCATAAGGACAAGAGACTCATGCTCCTTGCAGCCACACCAGCACTGTGGGTGGATGGGTGATAGGGAAGGCCATGATATGGTGCAGTTTTCCTGACATCCAGTGTCATCAAAGTAGTGCTTTTAATTAGGCTTCTTGGATCTTGGCTGAAATTTTAGTGGGGGACTAAACAAATCTCTGTCTCTGTCATGAAAAGAGCTTCATGTACAATTTTTCTGGCAAAGGGTGTTTAAGGAGATTACAAAAAATCACTGGGTTAAAGCTGACCAGAAGTCCAGAGGTAGCATTATTACCAACTTACGATGGGGTGGAAGGTTTGTAGCCTATCAAGGACTTGCCCGCAAATTTATTGAATTTGAATTATGATAGCTAGGAAATGGAAGGCGCATGCAGAATATAAAATGGAAGAATGGTATAAAGAGGTGTGGGATATAGCTATTAATGGTAAATTAACAAGTTCCATTAAGGAAAGACAGGGAATATGCAGGAGACATGATTTTGAGGAGATACGGAAGGTATTTGTAGAATTCGTACAGTTAACATAGAAAGGGGTCAAATCATTGCAAGAGGTGTTGAAATTTTGGGAGGTTGGACAATGGAATGGTCTCTGTGGTGGGGTGCACATTTTTATTCTTATTTGTTTATGATTATTACTTTGTCAAAATATAACAACAACAACAACAACAACAACAACAGAGCTTCATGGAAAACTGGGTTCTTTCCCAAAATTAAAGCTCATTGCAGATTGATTTTGGATTACCCTACAATGTGTCTATATGAAAACAGGTGTAGGCAGTCTCAGCAATGGGTGTCTGTGTGTGAGAGAGTTTGTGAGTGTATCCACACCTGCCAAATGATGCTGTGGGTAGGCATATACCAAAATTGCAATCATCACTTCCTACTTCATTTACCTGGGGCATCAAATCATGAATGCATTATACAATGAAAGAAAAGCTGGCTCGTGCCCTTGCCATTGGAAGCTGGCAATGCAAGTCATTTGCATTCATCCCAAATCTTTTCCTTTCTTCATAGCTGCAGGGCTTCTTTCTCTGTGATTATTTAGAGGCCAAACATAAAAGCAGGACAAGGAGAAATATATATACATATATTGGCATTGGTTGGGACATGACATTCATACAAGCTTCATAGAGAATCTTTTTCCTTTTTTTAATGCTACTTCTGCAAGGCCACTTTGAAATGGAAAAAGCGTAAGCAGTGATGTTTTTCTAAGGCCATACCACAGACAGTTGTAAGGTCAAACTAACTTCCAGAAAGATGAGCAGACAGCCTCTCAAGTGAAAGGAATGCCTGGAAGAAGAATGCAATTGTATTGTATTGCAATTGAATGTATTGCTGGTATCCATTTGTCTTGGGAGACAGTGGAGGAGTGCACTTTGGGGGGCGAGGTCAAGCTGCTGGACAGTTGCAGTGCCTGCTGTGGCTGTAGAGACTGACACAGGAGAGACATGTTTTGTTGCAGCAAAGGCAGATGAAGGCATCTGGTTGTGCTGCTGCAGATGCACCATGACAATTCTTCTCTCCACGCTCCTCCCAGCGGTAATTTCTCCTCTGGTCACTGCTACGGATACACAACTTGACTGCCTATCTCCATGGAATATGAATTAAACAATGGGAACTGAGTTTAAAGGCAAATGCAGCTGGTACTTGGTATTTGTGCCTCTTGGTGGGAGGTGATGGCTGTCAGATTCCCCATCTCTCTGTGTTTGCTGAAATCCCAAAGGAACTGCAGAAGACATCCATTTGCATATTTGAGGCCACTTCTTCTTCTGCAGCAGAGCTTTTAGCTTTAATGCTTTCCACAGAATTAGGACAATAGGTCTGCAATTTCTGGGTTTCTTGCAGTGGTGGACCTTGGGGGTATCAAATTTCAATGGCGCACTGAACATTAATATTCTCCACCACTGCCTCTCATGCTCCATTCTAAATAATAGTTGTGGTGTTCCTGGCAGTGCCCCCTGAGGCTCCACGCCCAGTATGACCGAACTGGTAAATCTTTGCCAGCAAAGTGGTTTCCCAGATGCTCCATGGAGTAGCGATATGGGGCAGGGACCCAAAGGCCAACAAAGCCTGAGAAATAGTGCAGAACAAATTCCTCAGGAAAGGGCTCTCGCTCCCCAATGGGACCCCAGCTGCTCTTCTTTGTGCTGAAGCTGATGTGACAACAATACAGGCTAGAATTGATTACCTGAACCTAAATTATGTGAAAAGACTTCAATCTCTTTCAAAAGAGAGATGCTCCACTATGTCTTACACAGAACGGGAACAGACCAAATGCTGGAAGGCTGGCACCCAACGATTCTTGTCCCAATATCAATTGCAAGACCTTCAGGTGACCATGAAGATGGATAAGAGAGACCGAACTGGTCGCGCTGTCCTAAACCTGCCCCTGCTTCTTGCTGTGAGGCCCCTTCTGGAAAATTGCTGTTAATGTTGACTGTTGTCCAATAATGGTCCATAAGGAGGCTGTTTATTGTTCTAGAAGATCAACAATCTGGCATTTGACTTTAAGGACTTTTGAATATATGATGCTAAGCCCTAGAGACCTTTCAATTTTAATTTGCCTATTAGCCAGCGTCACCCCTTATCACCTCCATTTGATTTAACATCATATCAGATGCATGTCTATAGAGTAAGAAGTCCCACTTTGTATATGTGCATAAGACTGCAGCATTAGCTCTTAAGAAGTTATCCTGGAAAAAACTGGATCAGACATGGGTACCCACCCAACATTTTCTACAGCAAAGACCAACATAACAAATTCAGTTTCCCAGCAGTCTCCCTTCATGCCACGGCAATCGCTTCATGCATTTGCTTTCTAACAGTCCCACAGCAGGTCTCCTACCAGCAAGTATTTTAGAATTCTTTAACAAATTTATCAAAGTTGCGTCTGTGTGTTTGTGCTTTCTGTTAACTTACATTTCTTTTACCAGAGTTACTCCTCCTTTTTATCTTCTTGGTCCACTTCTTTAACAGATGCTTTCTAGCCTTTTATACCATCTTTGATGACTCATTGCTAGTTCATATAAATTTTATTTGAGCTTCTTATTGAGTGTTTTAAATAACCTTCATGCTTCCTGGAGGAATTTGGACGCCTGACTTTTCCTTCCAGCTTATTCTTTTGTTTCTGAGACTTTTGAAACCTATTTGAGACCTTGTTGAAATCAAAAGCGACTTCTGAGCAATTTTATATTCACATACTGTACATACTCTGGTCACTGATCCTATGCAGCTTGGCGGCACATATCATCTTGCACAAAGTCCTGAGCCTCTTTCAGGATGAAATTAAGGTTTTCCTCTTTATCTTCCACAACTTACTGGAAGCAACAGTAGCACAATAATTCCCTTGCATCTAGAACTTTTGTCTCTTTGGCAGCAGATGGCTTCTTTGCACATGCCAATTAAGGGGTGGTAACTGTGGTGGGGCATCACACATTTGATGAGCTAAGACTCTTGTGTGGTGGACTCATTAAATAGGTGGACAGCTAAAGGCAGGAAGATGTAGAATGAGAATAAAATTATACAGGAGTTAAAGAAAAAAAGAAAATTAAAATGTGTGTCAGAAGGGCTAAGTGAAGTGAAGGTTGGAATGTGAAGATTGTGTTTGCAAGAGAATTGTGAGAAAGGGCAGAATTACATGTACGCAGCAGCTATTGCTATAACTGTTCAGGACAAAGGAAAGAGGGAAAGATAAGAAAGTTACTATGCCTTGTGATTAAGTCAATAGATGCTAGTAGAAGAAAGTGCTGCCATATATGGACATAGTTGCCCCTTTGCTTGTAAATGTATTGTTACAAAAGTTGGGTGGCACCCCCATTCTCTGCTGAGTGATGGCAAGATCCCACGGGTTCCAGGCATTCACCCAGGGTCTGTGTTCCCTTGGAGAATTGAGACACAATGGAGATTGTTGTAGCTTTAAGAAATATGGTTTATTCACCTATTTACACCTTCAGTCTGCATGGAGGGAGTCCAGACCTTACAGCACTGCATCCATGAAATCAAAGGCATCTCTCCCAGGCAGCCTGCCCAAGATGGATCCCTGCCTTTCTTCTTCCTCCTCCTTCTTCCCAGCAATTCTTGCTCAAGACTCCCTTTTCCTGTCATCTCAAACACACATCCTATCACCTTGGCAACATCTGTCTCCCCAGGCCAAAGGAGCTGGAGTTCAACTACATCTGCAGGACACCTGATCGACTACCTCCACTCTACATCTACATCTCTCAGCTGTGCTGTTAGGGACTTTTTTGGTCCACCCCCTTCCTCACCAACTCTTTTAATGAACAAGAGAGAATCCTAAACTACATCTGAAGCCATGAGTCTATGCATACTGAGAGGTCCCACTACCAGAATATTAGGTTGATTTCGCCATCCATTAGTGCTGAAACTATTTGTGAACATCAATCTTGATATAATAAGCATATGCCTGATCTAAACATCCAGCAAAAAGGGGCCTAAAATGCAAGCAGTAAGTGGAGAGTGAATGCTCCATTTATATTTGTAGGGATGCCTTAGGTTTTCATCAGTATGCTTAATGAGCTATCAGTAGATCCTTATTGTGCCTGGTCAACCTTTTATGTGAGCTAAAAGGCCACATCAATTTATAACTAAATCACATTTCATTTTTCAGTGACTGAAATTGTTGAATGCCTCAGAAATGATGAAACTCCATCTTCTGTGATTTGTAGCTGCAGAAGGCCAGACTTTGCTGTTCCGGTTAATCATGAATTTGCATGGCTGAAAGGGTCTAGGTGGCAGAAGACAGGGTGAGAACAGGGAACGGAAAAGTTTAGAACGGGCTGAGTTACAGCTTGTTGAGTAATGCGCTGCTGCTGGTTTGTGAAATAAGGAAAGATGTCTATAGTTCTGTTCTATTTTGACAGATTGTTGGGGAGAAAATATGTATTTACATTTTTGTGGCTATTCCGCTGACAGGTGGTTCCTCCCCCATGCTTTCAAATTAGACTTCTGCTACATTGCTGCTGGCATATGGTGATGTGCAATCGAAAGATTCCCCCAAAGAGTACATTGGAGTACACTTGCAGGATGATTCTGGAGCATTATTTCTGAATGCAATTTCATTGCCCAAGGCACAAAGGCATCTTTCCACTTATCTTTTAAGATCCAGATCTCAACATAGCTACTAGAGAGTTGTGAACATTTGTGTCTTGGGCTTCTTAGAGCCCGTACTGTCTGAAACCAAATGGCAGTATTGGTTGTTTACCAGCTCCATCTGGTACACAAGCTGAGACCCTATGTACCCGCAGATTGTCTCACCAGAGGGGTGCATGCTCTAGTTATCTCCAACTTGGACTACTGCAATGGGCTCTACATGGGGCTACCTTTGAAGTTGACCTGGAAACTACAACTAATCCAGAATGCGGCAGCTACACTGGTGCCTGGGAGTAGCCGCCAAGACCATATTACACTGGTCCTGAAAGACCTACATTGGCTCCCAGTACGTTTCTGAGCACAATTCAAAGTGTTGGTGCTGACCTTTAAAGCCCTAAACGGCCTCGGCCCAGTGTACCTGAAGGAGCACCTCCACCCCATCGTTCAACCCGGACACTGAGGTCCAGCTCCGAGGGCCTTCTGATGGTTCCCTCATTGCGAGAAGCGAAGTTACAGTGAACCAGACAGAGGGCCTTCTCTGTAGTGGCGCCAGCCCTGTGGAACGCCCTCCCAGCAGATGTCAAGGAGATAAACAACTATCTGACATTTAGAAGACATCTGAAGGCAGCTCTGTTTAGGGAAGTTTTTAATGACTGATGTTTTAATGTACTTTTAATCTTTTGTTGCAAGCCACCCAGAGTGGCTGGGGAAACCCAGTCAGATGGGTGGGGTATAAATAATAAATTATTATTAAAATAGTTGTTGTTGTTGTTGTTGTTGTTGTTATCATCAGATTTGATCCCCCCAACAGCTCTTGTACTCCACTAAGTTAGCTTTGCAAATAGTCAGGGATGATGAGAATTATGGACCAGTGTGTTGGCTACCCTGGACCTAGTTGCTTAGCCAGCTTCCCTTTGCAGAAATTTGCCCGTTCTTGGTTGAGTGGTGCTGCCACAGTATTGGTTCTTTGGAATCACCTGATAACCAGCACCAGGAAGCTGTGTTGTTAGTGCCCTACTTGGAACTACCTGCTGTTCTTCACTCTGGCAAGTAGAATACAGAAGTGGGGTCTAACTGACTGTGTCACTAGGCAATGGGCTAGCAGCTGTTCCAAAGTTGTGTGCTGTCTTTCAACTTATCTACCCCCAAAGGGTTTGAAAATATGGGTATTATGGAAAGCAAATTTCAACAACATGTTCTTTTGAGTTAGAGGACACCAAAAGGTCAGGCGTATTCTGAAGTAGCTATCCACCTCCTTCCAATAAATATAGGAGGTTTTGTTCAAGATTCAAACGAGGCTAATTATTTACTCAAACGGTGACAAATCCACTCGGCAGCCTGCATAATTTTCTATGCACCACAAAGGTGTGCTGTAGGGAGGTGCAACAGAGCTCTCTTCTTCAAGCGATCTCTCTGCCATCTCCATGTGATTCAGTGATTGGTGCCAGCATGTTGCCTGTGCTTTATTCTTCTGTGCCGCAGAGTATGAATGCACCTGCAGGAGCCAGCTCATAGCACAGAGAGATAAAATAAAAATAAACAGTACCTTGTCAAGTGCAGGGAAACTTTGAGTAATGTCATCAGAAAAGCAAAGAAAAAAGTGCCTTGTGCCTCCCAAGTGCAAGACATGTTTTGTAACCTTCAAAGGTGGGGGGGGGGGAATGTGTGTGTTAGGGGGAGGAATACCATTGCAGCTCATTTAAAGCACTTTTAAAGCATTAAAAGTCATAGAGAGTCCTGGGAGCTGTACTTTTGCTGGCAATTGTGGCTCTGTGAGGTCAGCACTGTTAACAAACTATAATTCCTATACCTCTTTGGGGGAAAGCCACGACTGTTAAAGTGGTATCAGAGTGCTTTAAATGTATGGTGTGGGTGGAGATTTAACTTCCCCGGCAATTTATGTTGATGTACATCTGATTCACAAACCCCCAATTTCCACATGAAGATAGGAAGAAAGGAGTTGTCTTTCTTCTTATTTTCAGGTGGAAATTGGTGGGTTGTGAATCAGATGGTTTCACAGTTTAGTGGGTTTCAGTATTCATACTGATGGCCAGACTAGACACATAGCAGGAACCTACACATTTTGTTTTTTCTCCTACTGGTAGTTGCAGAGGTGGGGAATTTGATGCTCACAGTGAAGACAGCCTACAGGAAGGGGAAGCTTTTCTCTGAATGGAAATCTCAGCCTCTCCCTCCATGCAGCTAGGAGTCCTACCAGGGAAAAGCCCCCATTCTGGTAATTAAGACGAAACAAGATGTATAGCTGCCTCCTATGTATTTAAATACAGTGGTGCCCCACAAGATGAATGCCTCGCAAGACGGAAAACCCGCTAGACGAAAGGATTTTCCCTATGGGCTTGCTTCGCAAGACGAAAACGTTTTGCAAGTCTTGCGATTTCCCCCCCGCTCCCCCCCCTTTTCTAAGCCGCTAAGCCGCTAATAGCCTTTTAGCCGCTAAGCCGCTAAGCCTTTAATAGCCGCTAAGCCGCTAATAGGTTTGCTTCGCAAGACGAAAAAACGGCTAGACGAAGAGAATCGCGGAACAGATTCTTTTCGTCTTGCGAGGCACCACTGTACACATCTGGTTGGGCCCTGAGCTTTCGCCCTTGCAACAAAGAAGTACCTTCTGGGAAAGTAGCAGGCACCCCCCCCTCACTTTTTAGGGCTGGATAAATCCCACATGGTGCACTATTTCAGGGCTCACTCAGACTTAAGGTTCGTCTACACTTCTCCATGCCTCTCTGCTTACCCCTTGGGAAAACCCACTGTTTACCTCTGAATCTGAGCAAGCATCAAGTTGTTTTCTCTGGATTGATGTTTGCTCCAATTTAGTGCTAAAGAGTGGGTTTTCCGGAGGGAAAGCAGTGGGGCAAAGGCAAAACTACTCAGGCCCATGTCCAGAAAGCATGGGACATGTGGGAAAATGTTCAGACCTGTGTTTTCTAGTTATGACACAAGTGGAAGAGTGTATGATCTCTTCATGAAAGCAGCAAAAATAAAAGTGTTTTGGGTTTTTTTGGCAGAGATTTTTGAAATAGCAACCAAACAAATGCATAAATAAATGAATTGAGCTGTGTTTCATCTTCAATGAAAAGGAAGCTGACCAAGCAAAGTGCATTTGGGGACATGAGTTCACTGGGGTAGGGGCAAGTTCCTCAGCTGCAGATAATCAAGCTGCCTCTGGCTCTGGCTCCACCTATCAGTGACCTCCCTGCCTTATGCCCTACCAGTTCAAACATCTACCAACCACCCCTGCTTATGCATTCTTCTCCTCCTGTAATTCTTTGCATCCCCATTCACATTTGGGATATTTTAACCTTTCGCCTTTCCTTGGTTTGTGCCCAGGACACACAGTGCAGGCAGGGCTAGATTTAGGTTTGATGAGGCCCTAAACTACTGAAGGTAATGGGGCCCTTTATATGTCCAACTGTCCTTTGTCAACAACAAATTGTCACTGTTTTTTGTGTTGAATATATGCTATATGGTAATATATGGACCTAATAGGTATCTTAAGCTGTTTGCATATAACAAAATATGTATTTTATCAAAGTAATTTGTTTTTTATCTTATATTTTGGAAATGTACATCCAGTTTCCCCCCCTTTGATTTTTTGGGGGGCCTTCAAGAGAGTGTGGCTCTAAGCTCTAGCTTGTTTAGCTTATACGTAAATCCAGCACTGAGTGCAGGGCATGTTTTGAGAGTTCCTTGACTTCCAAGAACAACCATTATTAAGAGATTATTGAGATATATATTTTTAGCACCTTTGAATCTCCCTCTGTAGTTTAACCACAGGGGCTGAAAACTTTACCCCACTTACCTGGAATGGAAATATGCCCCACAGAATTCAGTGTGACTTACTTCTGAGTAGACATGGCTGGGAATGCAGCCTTAGTACATTGAAACTGCAATCCAGGGATAAGGAAACTGGTGCCTTCCACTTGCTGTTGGATTTCAGCTCCTTTCATCCTTGACTATTGACCACACAAGGGATGCGGGTAGCACTTTAGGTTAAACCACAGAGCCTAGGACTTGCCGATCAGAAGGTCGGCAGTTCGAATCCCCGCAACGGGGTGAGCTCCCGTTGCTCGGTCCCTGCTCCTGCCAACCTAGCAGTTCGAAAGCACCTCAAAGTGCAAGTACCGTAGATAAATAGGTACCACTCTGGCAGGAAGGTAAACAGCATTTCCGTGCGCTGCTCTGGTTCGCCAGAAGCGGCTTAGTGATGCTGGCCACATGACCCGGAAGCTGTATACCGGCTCCCTTGGCCAATAAAGCGAGATGAGCGCCACAACCCCAGAGTCGGCCATGACTGGACCTAATGGTCAGGGGTCCCTTTACCCTTTATTGACCACACTGGCTGGGACTCATTTTATACATGTTCATATATAATGACTCCTTCCTGCACTTGTCAAGCATTGCTCCTATATGAAGGATACTCATTTCTGGGTTCTTGTTTTGCTGCTGTAGGAGGCTATGCCACCCCTTTCCATAGGCTTCCTCCCTCTACTTTTTGTTTTGCTGCTTTGGAAATGCTATCAGAAATCATTCCTCCGAATGGCACCATCAGTGAGCTGACAGTTTAATTTTGTGAACAAGGAGATTCTAACTTGTGTAGACAGTCCAGGGCACACAGCTGTACCATAAAATGTGGAAATAGCTGTAAAATTGCAAAATGTGAAAATCCTGGTGCTACTTTATTTTCCCACAAGAGCTAAAGTCAAGTTGACTTACAGTATTTGGCAAACACCTGACAACAAGGACAGTCCAAGTTGTAGATCTTTGAAAAGCTGAATAAGAACTTAGACGTCTTAAGGTGAGTCCCCTAAATAAACTGAATCCATCATATATTTATAGATTACATAGATGTTGAGAAAGAAAGAAAGAAAGAAAGAAAGAAAGAAAGAAAGAAAGAAAGAAAGAAAGAAAGATCAGCTCTGAAGCAGAAGACTTGATAAATCTGCTTTATGGCTAGATCCCTTTAGAGAGCTTGGACTAAAAACAATAAAAAGCAACAGCCCACATCACAAAGTCTGCTCAGTTTGTCATTTTGTGAAGTTTTGTATCTCATAGATGAGGTCTAGCATACAAGGTGAAAGCCTGTTTACCATGGATACATTGCCATGGATATTATTTCTCAAATAAAAGAACAAAGCCATACAGTGTTTCCCAAAATGTGAATAAGCCTAGTAGCAAATAACAGGCCTGGATTTGGCTGCAGTCTCTTGGGATAAAAAACGGACTGTGCCAATGAAAACAAACTATAACATCTCCTGAAAATTATTCCCAAGGGCAGAATTGAGATAAAGATTCTGCATGGCCTCTCCATTCCTCTCTTCTTGGAATTACTCATGGACTGCTCAAAGAATGTATAGTGCACTTAATCAAGAATAATTATAGCCCTCATAGGCCTAATTAAACAGGGTAATGGAGTGTGGTATTCCTTCTGCTTCCCAATGTGTTCAACATCATGCCTTTATTTGTGGAGTTCTCTCTGTTTCCTAAAAACATGTTGGGCAAAAGCATAGCGGTTGAAAGAGCCTGGTCCCAGGCCAGAGAACCTGTGGCCCTCCAGATGTTGTTAGACTTCACCCTATCATCCCTAATCATTGGCCATGATAGCTGAGGCTGAGGCTGATGGGAGTTGGAGCCACAGACTTGCCATTCTTGGGTTAGGGTTTCCATCTCTAGGACTGCTGTAAGAATTATTCTAGCACCAGTGGTGTTAGTATTGGTAACCAGACCACATCTCCCTCAGTCCTGACTTTTTGAACTCAGGAGAGGACTGGGTCCTGTCATGGCTGCTTGTGGTCTACAGTGAAGACAAGAGCAAATCTGCTTCACCATTTTAGAGAGCAAAGATCGATACAACATTAATGTTTTGATCCAGTGCTCATTTATCTAGGATTAAGACCACTGAATACATTAGGACCAACATCTAAATAGATATACATAGGACTATAGTGTAGGAGCAATGAAATTCTCAACATATTGAATATTTCAGTCCTGAGGCAAGCATTGAGGGAAAGGTTTCTGCAGGTTTCTAATGTGCTTCAGCATAAATTGGGAAGAGAGTGCCTACTGACTGGCATTTATGTCTTCAAACCCATCATAACTTGCAATTTCCTGATTTATTTAATTTTTTGTACAGTGACATTTCACATATAAATTTCCTGGTTTAAAATGTTTATTTTAAAGCCAAGACTTTCTGAAGCAAGAGGAGAGGCCAGATCAACAGTGTTCAGCTTGCTGGTATGCAAGGCAAATTATGAAGCCAGGATTGTACCATGGGTCCAGGAATTGCTGTGATTACTGTCAAATAATCAGTATTCATTTGTGAGGCAAGGGAGAAGAGAATGGGACAGTAATTTTTGATTGACATGGCAAAGGCAGTTGGCTTTGTTGTGCTCCTTGAGAGCAAGATATCCTGCCAGTGATACACGACTCAAGCTGCTGTGGGAAAGACAGACTAAAAATCAGGCTGCCAAGGTAAGATGTTCTTGTCCTGCCATGATTAAACAGTGTGAATATCTATGCATTATATCTTGGTAAGCAAAACTGACAGGGACATCCTTGTTTCCATTTCTTCTCGACTGTAAATACCTATCAGATGCTGAACCTTAGCAATATCCATCATCACTCATTTAGCACAAACCCGAATTGCCTCAGATTTGCAAATGAGGCTGTTTAAAACCCCTGTCACCTTTCTGGCAACTTTGAAATTATGTGGAAGTGGATGAGTTGAGCAGGCAGATTACTTTGGGTCAACCATTTTGTATATAACATGAGCTCATGTTCTGCGTTTAATGTGACAATCTTCATTTCGAGAAAGTAGGGGAATGTCAATGCCTCCCCTTTGTATTTGTTCCCAGGCTCATCAGCATTTTTCTTATTATGTCAGAGTCCATCCTAGAAATTCAGCAGGAGTTAAACAGTTTTAGCAGAGCGCCGACAGACTTGTACTTCAAACTGACTGACACTCATGCTAATGCGACTACAAAATAAATATTAATGCTCGTTTTCTGTAAAACTGAGGCACAACTGTCTTGCAGTCATATCCACTGCTGGTACATAGCATAACTTTCCTACATTAGCTCTTTTCCCATGCTGAGCAATATTTCACTCTGAGTGAACTGATTATCAGGCTCACTGCTCAAGCTGCCTGGAGACGCACACTTACATGCAAACTGAAGGCCATAAATGTTGTTTTATGGGCCCATAAATGTTGTTTGCAGCTACCTGCACAGCCAGGGCCAGAACAGCCATTAGGAAGGGTGAGGCCACAGCCTCAGGCATGGGCACCAATTTTGGGCAGGATTGTGTTGATTTCCAGCAAGATCTCACCAAAATCGCACACATCACACTACCTTTAAAGTCAAAGCAATGTTTTCAGTTCCATCTTATCTATAACCAGCATTTTTTTCTAAAAAAAATGGTTAGAGGAACTCTAATTTTCCTATTCATATTGAAATACTGTCCCTCGATGAGGCCAAACTTAGATTCACAAAATGTTTAGGGGTATGCGGACCCCTGCATATCTCCAGAAAAAAACACTGTCTATAACTGTGGTCCATTGTACTGATGGGAATGAAGATTTTGATATCAAGTGGCTGCAGCAGCTGCGATGGCACAGGATGTTCATAAACATTCAACATGTTCAGGAAACAAAGCTATAAATGTTTGCAATCCCGTTTCGGTGAAGGAAATAGAATTTGTCTGCTTGGTTGAGGTTAAAAGTCCACACAGATACCAGATGCAGCAGCTTTGGGGGGGATTGGCTGAAGAGATCTCAAGAACTTTGGAAGCTAAAGGGCAGAGATTCCCTGAGGCAAGATGGCTGAATCCATTGAAACAGTGCAGGGTGAAATAGGACCCCAAGGGAAAGGGTAGAAGAAAAATGCTCAGAGGAGGTGAGTATCAAAATAAGCACACTGCTTCATCGGTCCCCACAGCCACTTGGAAGAGAGAGCAGGGGAACCTTCTGGTGTGCTTAATAATCTGTTTATTTACAATTTTACAGGCTGGGCAAGCATATGGGGACACAGAAGTAAGCAAACACAAGCAGGCAGTGCCAGGTTCACAATAGCATCCATCCCAAAGCATATCTGAAGTCCCATAATGGCTTGCCTTCAAAAACGCTCTTATCGACTCCACCAGGAAGCTGCATGTTTGGACAGTTCCTTGCGCGATCAAGGCTGAGCAAGTCAGCCTCACTGCCCCCTCCCGCCTTGCAAGCTCAGTATTCAAATGACCTAGGAGGTGTTCTGTTACAGTGGTTGTCCATTAATTGGCATTGACCAAATTGCCCAAACCACACCAAAATCTTTAAGGCATTTCTTAAATACTGGGGCAGTGTCATGGCAGCAGGAAAGGGCCAGATTGACACGTAGAAGACCCTAGGTTTGCTTTCACTATTATCTCTGCCTGGGACCTTGTAGAATTGTGTTGGAGCCCTGCTGCTTGCCAGGGGAAAGCTGTACAGTACCAAATATCCAACTGGCTTAATTCCTTGTATCTCTAAGTGACAAACTAGGCCACACCTCATCTGTTCACCCCTCCAATCTAATCCAACTCCTACCAGAGCAGCCTCTGCATGTTATAAGCTGTGAGAGGGAACACTGGCAAGGCAGTTACCCAACCAAGCTATATAAGAAGGGTAGTTTCTTAGCTCAGGCCCTAAAGAGAATACTTTTAAAAAATAGCTCTTTGAACCTAAATCTGACACAGCTTTATACAATCCTCATGCTATATTGTATGTGTCCGTGTGTTCCATTCATATGCAATCACAAATATGAAGTGAAACAATTATCCCTAACTCATTTGATATTTTGCGCTTGTGGGGACATCTTATGCACATTTTAAAATGATTGATTTCCAAACATTTTCCTCTTTTCAGTGCCACTTTCTATCTTTCGTCGGAGAGCTTGCCAACTGATTTCTCATGGTCTGGTCTTACTTGCGGGCGCCTATGGAGCCAAATGTTTTAATCAATATTTTATTAGCACTTGGAATTAAACTCACTTTTCAGTAGTTCAGACTTGCCTGATTACAAAACATTATGCAGGAAATGAAAAGTAAATTTATGCCCACAATCATATTAGAACAATTTAATTTAATCTAAATTGCATCTGGCAAGCGGTTCAATGTCCAGCCAAATATTCCATGGTTCAAAAAGTTAATATAAGATTCATTACCGGCCACAAGATTAAAATTTTACAGGATAGTCATCTTTCTAATGCTTGCGCTTGTGCTCTTAGTTTAAAGCTACTGTATACAGAGCTATGCATCAGGCTACAACCCTATACTGTATATGTTTACATGGAAATGAGCCTAGTTGAACTCAATGGACTTCCAACCAAGGAACTTGAGTCTGTGTATTAGAAGATTCTGTTTGCACTGCATGATCAGGGCTACCCAAAAACATGTTTCTATTTCAGGTGGGATGGCCACTACCCCTCTCCCTACAAAGTCTAGGAGCAGGACTAGCCCAATATGTTTTGCCACTGTGGCAAAATGCCCTGAAGATGCCTCCCAACTGCCCCCTGTAGATCTGGGTCACCATCCTGCTCCCTCCTGCCCCTGCCATTGCACCTGCACTGCTGTCAGCCCTGCCACCGCAATTGTACCCTCACCTGTGGATGCACCCATGCTACCACCAGTATGCATCAGCAGTGGCAAGGGTGCAGCGATGAGGGCAATGGGGTTGTGTTGTGTGAAGCCCCAGTGGTGTTGGCAGCAGTGCAACATTGCAGAGGGGGTTCAGATCACTTGCTGGGCAGAACTCAAGGCCATTTTACTGTGCCACTGACTAGCAAAATCAATGCATTTTCATCTCTGGGTTACCCTTTCAAACCCCCCACCCCCATTTTGTCCCTTAGAAGATGATTAGTATTTATTTCAACAAGGAGCTCTGCTTTCATAGATTACCAGGCTCAGGAATGACTTTGTTCATGTCTGTCTGCTTGAAGTCTGCACAGCTAACAGTAATCCCACTTTTAAAAACTGATGCTTTGGATTTGATAAGTGTCGTCCCAATCCTCTGTGCTGTACAGAGACAAACAGCTCCCAGTCTCCGCAAGCCAATCAAACACTGAAAATTAGATTTAAGGCACAATTTATAGACTGAATTGTTGTCTTCCCACACCAAACGACAAGGTGTTGTTATAGCCCCAAGTTTCTCTCCATTGGTTTGTTTTCTCTGAGATTCACTTCCAGCTGTTTTCTGGACGATGGACTATTTCTAGCAATGATTGACTCACAGGGAGAAAATCCTGTGCCATGTTTTCTACAAAGACAGTTTGTGATGCAGGATTGTGATTTGAAAATAAGAATACAGTGTATCTCTGCAAATCAGAGACTTTGCTTTCAAAAATATCCCCAGCATATAAAGTATAATAAGGATGCAAACCTTGGACTGTCCTTTGAGTAGGGGAGAGTGAAATACCCCTCTTAGAATATGTGGCACAAAATAGGCAAAATGTACAGCTGGAGTCTAGTTAGGTTAAGAAAGTATCTTTAATAAATTCTACTGTAGAACCATCTCATGATGCAAAATTTCTGGACAAGGCTGTGGCCACCAACATGGTACCTACAGGTCCACTTGTGACTACAGATGCTTTCCCTGGGGCCAGCAGGACCCCCTCTTGCTGCAAAAATGAGGCTTGACAGAAGCATTTTATGTGCTTGGTTGTGGTATGTGGGTGTGTGGGAAGTTCCTTCTCTTTGCAAATGTGACCATGGGCCCAAAGTGTTTGATGAAACCTGATCTGTGAATTGCATTCCCATGGATTCCAGAAAATTTAAGGATGATTATTTTTTCATCATGCCAAGGCCAATTTAATCAAAACAACGGCTTCCAGCTTCTCCTGTACAGTGGGAAGAAGGATTCTTGGAAGTGTCGCTTGTTATGAGTTCCAGGGGGTCATCTGTGGCTCAGAAATCTTAAAATGGGTGACATCCACATTCATGTGAATTGTTTTTGTGACTATCTCCCAAAATCCCATTTACTGTAATTTACTGCTTCTGGGAATTTGAGCTGAGCGTTAACTATACTGTTTCTAGTTCAAATGGAAGAGAACCTCCAGGGGTCCTCAACGTTTTTGGGCTGATGGGCACATGGCCAATTATTAGGGATGACGGAAGGTGAAGTCTAGCATTGGACCCTATGCTGGATCTCCCCGTTACTTTTTTGCAGAACGACAGCACTGAAAACTACTGCACTTAAGCTTTTTATGTTTCAGTCTAGGGACGCCATGAGTCATTTAAACAGGCAAATTTGAGAGGATCTGTTTAATCCTGCTGAGTCAGGTGGCTCCCTGCTTGCGGAATGGGAGACTTGCCTGCTGCCTTTGTTACTTATCTTTGATCACCATACAAAAATATTCCTCTTTTCCCAGGTCCTTGGCTAATTCAACAATCTATGGCATTTAAAACAGTGTCTGTGGCAAGGGTGGTACGGTTGTTGTTGTTGTTTTATTATACTATGTATTTTTGTCTTTTTATACAGTAAAGCAACCTGTGAGCCTCGGGTGAAAGGCGGTATAAAAATTTAACAAACAAAAAACAGTCATACAAGGGAGAAAGGGGACGAGCAAAAGAATATTAGAAACATGGGTGTGTGTGTGTGTGTGGTAATCTTGCTGTGGTTGACTTCCTGGTCATCCAGAAGCCTAAAAACCATTCATAAATAATCATCATGGTCTCGCTCCTTAATGTGGGGCAGTGGAAGCAACCCTGAGCCATTCAGAGTGTAATGAGATTTTTGGTAGGTTTGTAGATCTGTGTGAGTTTGTTAACCAATATATGAATTAACCTAAGAGCCCTCATGTTGAGCTGCCTAGCAGGATTACAGGTCAATATGGTAATCTTATATAAAGTGCCTATTCTCCCACAGGTTTGTCATAAAATCTAATTTGAGTCAGGCGATGGGTGACGTACTCTCAGTTTATTCATTCATTTTTCTTCAAAGGCGCTATTGTGAAGGAGATGCATACTAGTAAAATCTAATTATACACGAGATATATTTTCACAGATCCAGAACATACAAGGAACAATATCTTATTAATCTTTTTCCTGAAAATGCCAAAACAAAACAGACTATTCGCAGAAAGGTTGCTCCCCTCCGCTTTTTTTTTTCAGGAGGTGAAAATTATTAATTTCACACAGCTCTGCTCTGGGACCGATAGGACAAATACTTTCTAGTGATGACATTTTAATCTCCTCCCGCAGCAAGCAGTATCGTATAGAAGTTGCAACACTTCTTTGAAAAAGTGTGCAAGTTCCAGGGGGAGCCATTTTCATTAAAGTTTCTCTGAGGATATTCTTGCTGTTTTTATTGTCGGTGCAAGCTAAGGAAATGGTTTTCAAAGATATTGTCATGACACATATTCAGCGCCTGAAAGTCAAAAAGTAAGATCTGTACTGGAGCTTGTGCCAATGCAAATCATGTTTGTCTTCTAAGGGTGGTTGAAAATTGATGGCTGGATGGGCACATTCTGTGGGTCATCATATGCTGGAGGGGTTGAAAAACACTGGGAATATGCCACAAAAGGTGTGATTTAGCCAAAGTCAAGGTCAAACCCAATTAATTTCCAGGGGAAATAATTATAATAAATAATGACGAACTTTCTCAGTTCATTACATTTGCATTCCCCCCTTCCTGTGCTCATGGCAATGTAAATCAGAGGTGGTGGCTGGTAAATCTGTAGCACTCCAGACATTGTGGGACTTTAACATCCATCAGCCCCAGCCAGCATGGCCCACATTGGGAGTTGTAGTCCCACAATATCTGGAGGAATGGAGATTGTTCATTCCTTGTGTGTATGTCCATGCATTTGGCTGAACATGCAAGTGCCAAACTACCGTATTTTTTGCCCCATAGGGCGCACCACCCCATAGGACGCATCTAGTTTTCTTGGGGGGTAAATAAAGAAAAAAAAATTATTTCCCCCCAGGCACGGGGCTGGCACGGGGGAAGCCCAAGCTTCCCCCAACCCCAGCCCCGAGAACAGACTGCTATCCGCAAGCCTAGGAAGCCCGGCGGGAAGTCATGCCGGTCTCCCCAGGCTTGCAGAGAGCTGCGCGCAGCCCGGGACTGCAGGCAGCTCTGCGCAGCCATCAGGAGCCAGGCGCGACTTCGTGGCAGGCTCCCTAGGGTTGCACAGAGCTGCGCGAAGCCCGGGACTGCAGGCAGCTCTGCGCAACCCTCGGGAGACCGGCACAAAGTCGCGCCGGTCTCCCGAGGGTTGCACAGAGCTTCCTGAAGCCTGGAGAGCGAGAGGGGTTGGTGCGCACGGACCCCTCTCGCTCTCCAGGCTTCAGCGAAAGCCTGCATTTGCCCCATAGGACGCACACACATTTCCCCTTCATTTTTGGAGGGGGAAAAGTGCGTCCTATAGGGCGAAAAATACGGTATTTGGTGGGATGGGTGCACATGCAAGCCTTCCTCTCTCAGTGTCATTGCATCCTTGAGCTTCCTTGAGATGCGCAGATGAGGTCTGCAGAGAGATTCTATTTGTGTTTGCTTGAACATGCCTCATGTAATGAAGGAACCTCCTTTACCAAAGTCCCCAATCGTATAGAGAGTTCTGTCCAGGTTCAGGTGAACACAAGTAAAATCCTTTTGCAGACCATCCTCGTGACATATGGGGAAAGTTGGAAACTGAAGAGGAGCAGCACACATAACCATGTTGTACATACCCCCCCCCCTACAGTTTGGTGTGTATGGTCCTCTCCTGTCTTCATTGTATTCTCACAATATCCCTGTGAAGTAGTTTAGGCTGAGATAGATTAACCAGTCCAAAGTGAGACATTGAGCTGCTATATTAGGGTACCATTGCTAGTAGGTGATCTCTGATTACTGCATTGTAACGCAATATCTTGTAGCATTACAATGAGAGAACTCTCTTTTGAGTTTAGGGAAGCTTGCACAAGCAGGCATAGATAACATTCTGTTTAAAGTGGATGACAGTATTTTTCATTGTAAACATCCATCAAGATATTACCTGTGGAATTGTTTTAAGTATCATTCCTCTTGATTCCTGTAAACCAAAGAATTGTGTGTTTCCATTAACCATGACAGAAAACTTCCATTACAGTCATACCTTGGGTTACAGACACTTCAGGTTGTTTTTTTTTGGGTTGCGGACCGCCAAAACCTGGAAGTACCAGAACGGGTTACTTCTGGATTTTGGCAGTCGCGCATGTGTAGAAACGCCAAATCGCAACCCGCGTGTGCGCAGACGTGCCGCTGCGGGTTGCGGATGTGCATCCAGCACGGATCACGTTCGCAACCCAAGCGTCCACTGTACTTATATTTTCATTGAGTCTGCATTTAAACATTAAGCACGTTTATTGCTTGCCATCTAAGAAAATGCATTGAATGTACTTTTCCCATTTATATTTAACAACGCCAGCATCCTGACACCCCAAAGGGATTGGAAGTCCTTCTTTCCCTCCACCCCAGATAAATAAGAAGTACAGGATTGCTGAATATGTTTACAGCATTAACTTTACACTTAGCAGATTGGAATTCTTGCTGTCAAATCAAATGTTGAGAAGAGAATCAAATTTGTTCTTTGCAAGTGCTTCTGGCACCTACAGCATGACTCACTCAAATGTCCCTGCTAAAATCAGAACATTCAATTTTTAAAGGAATCGGAAATATGTTGAAGTATGATTCATGAGCGGCCCCTGAGGGAGCGAAGCATCGCTTTTGACCATTTCATTCTTGTTCAGTGTAAAAGAAAAGGCTCGGATCCACAAAGCTCTATACAAAAGTGGCAAGTAGTATGTGTACCGAGCAAAGCTACTATATGAATTCAAGACAAACCACTCCTCCTTTATCAACACCAGCCTTATGACACAATACAATGGTTAGCTCTTAAGGCCCTGTTCACAGGGAGGTCTCATCTTGCATATGGGTCATTCGGATCTGTTTTTTCTCTGTGGACATAATTGGCAGGCGATTGTCCACACACACCAGGTTTTTTCAGACATTATGTTCATCCCTATTCAAGTGTTTGCTGTCCATAGAAAGCATCCAGCTTGACAGAATGTATCCAGACTGATGCTTTTGTTTCTCCTCTCCTCCTGCAAACACACTTCTTCTGCCCTCTGCTACCTTTTCTCCATTCTGGCCTGCCTACAGCTATTTTTGTACCTGTCTGCATGCACTTCGGTTGTGTGTGTGTGTGTGTGTGTGTGTGTGTGTGTGTGTGTGTGTGTTTTAATCATAGGAATGGAACAAGAGAGCAAAAACAACTCTTACCAGTTATCCTGTTTCACAACAGGCAAAATTGGGGCTTCTGCTTTTTTTGTGGAGGGGGGGTGGGGTCAGCACCCATTTCCATTCGTTTGTCTTTAAATATTTTAACGTTAAGGTCTTGCAAAGGCTAACACTTGCCAAAGAGGGATAAAGAGGCCTTGCTCAAGACTTCTTCTTTTTAAAAAATAATAATAAAAAATAAATAAAAGTCTTGATGTATATATGGGTGTTCTTTAAGAAGGGATCATCTATATATACTGTGTGATGACAGGCATTTCATCACTCACGTGGAATTCCATTTAGCTTGCATGTCAAATCTCCTTCCCCAATCCCAGTTTGTGCTCAGTTTTGCTTCCTTTTTGCCTTCCTATCTTCTAGCTGTCTAGGGCAGGGGAGGTACTATGGTTTGTCAGATCCAGACAATGTGTAAATAGGGAGCAAAATATCCCCACACCATAGGAAGTGGGTGGGCAAGGAGAGGGCAGCAGAAACAGCCTGCTTTTGAGGTGCATTCAGGTCCAGCAAGAGACCTGTGCCCAATAGAGAGAGGGCAGGGTTTCCTTTTCTCAGTGGGGGGGGGGGAGAGGCTTCTGCACAAGGGAGAACGCGAAAGGCAACGGAGCTTTCAAGCCTTGGAGTCCACCTTCTTCATCAAGTACAAAATGCCCACCCTGCAAAATAAGGCTGAAACTCAGACTGAAGGAAGAAAAGATATCAGCTGGCATTTTGATAACATCAATGATGTCGTGTGGATACCACAAGAAACTTCAGAGCAGGAACAGCACCAAGTCCACATTAGACTGCTACATGGAAGCTCTGTAAGATACCAGAAGCCTCTTTCTTGAGTCTGTTGCATCCAACGAACATAGCTTCTTTCTGAAATAGAACCATAGAATTGTAGATTTGTAGGTACTGAATAGTGGATTTAGGGCAGTAAGCAGAGGACTACGAAGAAAAGTTCTTAGTAGGAGCACAGAACCCTCCATGAATTTGTCCAATCCCCTTTTAAAGCAATCCAAATTAGTGGCCATCACTGCCTTCTGTAGGAATGAGCTCCACATTTAAATGTGTGCTGTGTGAATAATCTTTCAGCAATCACTTCCACCAGATGTCTGTGAAGTCCAGTAGTATGAGACAGAGAGCAAAACTTTTTCTCTGTCCACATTCTTCATGCCATGGATGATTTTTCAAACTTCTGTCATGTCACCTGTTACCAACCTTTCCTCTAAACTAAAAATGTTGTAAATACTGCAGTTTTTCTGAATGAGGGAGTCACCCCATCCCCTTTGGGAAGGTTGTGAATAGGGATGCTATGGTGATCCCTATTCACAGGGACATTGGAGCTGGCCCGTACAGCTCTAGGCCCCCAACACAGATGGATATTTCCTGTTTGGGCATAATGCCTGAACAGGGCTTAAGTAAACTAGATGTAGAATAAAATTCAGGGCTTGTTTGTGGAGCACAAGTCCTCCATGAATTGGGCCTTTCTGCTTCCCAATTGCTTCTGGTAATCAGTGGGGGGAAGAGGCAGCAGGGGGTGAGGATCCAATTTGCAGCTTAAAAAGTGTGGTAGACTTTTAGGCCTCTAGACCCTTATGTGGTAATGATTTCACAGCCATACATCTAGGGCCTTGGGGCCTCCGATCACACTTTATTCTCCACAGGGGCTTTCACAAATTCATGATATAGATCAGATCATACACTTTTAAGTCCCAAGTCACATAATTTTTAGTCCTGAGTCTGATTCATAACGGGTCCAAAATACTTGAGTCCTAGAAACTGCTGTCAGAGTAGGTGTCCCTCACTCCCAGATTTTGGTGGCAATTCTAGTGTAAACAATTGCTGGCCATTATTATATTATAACATGCAGCCCTTATTTTGTACACGCTCATTAGACTGCTTCTTATAATTATAAATTGATTACTCCGACTCTTAACATTCTGTAGTTGTATTGCCCTGTTGAATCTGATAAGATGAATTCATTCCAATTGCATGTGTGTCATTTTTGGGAGGCCCCCAAAGCATTTCCCAAGTGGACCTGGTTTTTAATATCCTCTTGGTATTTAAATTTCCTGTTCAGATGGTGACAGCTATTCCATATTTTATTTGTGTAAGTCAATACAGTACAGTTCTTCCAAAGAAAGAGCAAAGTGAAGGGCGTGGAAAGGATAACATTTTTTTCCAGTAACGCACTGCCAAATTGTGGCAGAAAAGAAGGCCTGCTCACCCTTGTAGGAATCAAATCTGCATCATCTTTAGCTCTTTGTCTGCACCATTATTTTGGGCCAGTTTGGAGATGGGTGCTGGGGAGTCAGGAGGTTCACCACTGGAGACATTGTGAAATACAGATATTTCAATTAAGGACCTCATTGAAGGTATGTATCTTCATTCTTAAATTGTTCTTATTGTTTTCCTGTTGGAATGTATATATGTATGGCAAAGCATAGTTGCCCTGTTTCTATACCTGGAAATTAATGACCCAGAAAATCAAGAGCTGCTGCCAAAAGCAGCAGCCCCACATCTCTATTGCTCATCCTTTTAACACTAGAGATACTCAATAGCCTGGTTTGCACATCACATTAAACCATAGTCTAACTAAACTATGGTTTGTGTGAATGAGCAGCATGCAGGTGAATGCAGCTAAAATAGCAAGTGATTCTCCTTCCCCCCGCACACCTGATGTTGCTGCATAGTGAGGAAAACAACCTACAGCCTTCTAAATCCTAGCTCATTCTTCGTTTCCCCCAAAATGAACCATGAGCAATAAGCCAAGAACAAATCTTGACTTGTGGTTATGATTTGTTTGGAAAGAGAGAAACCATGAACACAGGTTTGGATGTAACTGTAAGCCAAACTATGGTTTGTTTACTCCCTGGCAGAACAAAAACAAGGGACAGGTGAAACATCCACAATTTTTGCATGTACCAGCACACTGCTTGTTCACATTAAATCAACATTTATTTTAACTGTGGTCTAATGTGATGTGCGAACAAGGCCATAGTGTGATGTCATCCCAATGGGAAATTCACTATCCCCACTCTGTTAGGTAGTGCCACTTATTGGGTAGGAAAAACCACAATGGAAGGACATTACACTGCACACTGAGTATCCCCAGAGGACATGGAAAAAATGAGACATTGGGCTGCTGTTTGCCACAGCAGTTGTCCATGTGCTATAATGTCCTGTTAGTCATAGGACACTGGTTGCATGAATCACTGTTTAGATCCAGTTTGGCATTCTTTAATGGCTACAATGCAAGTCAGTGTTGTATTTTTAAATGTGCCAATGATTTTGTGAAATTAAATCAAGATCAAAGTGTTCCAGTAATGTGAAGAGATGGTGATAATGGTAATGCAGAGTTGAGCGCACATCATAATCAGCAATCATCATAGAGTCTGCCGAAGTTTGTTCCTTTCAGAATACTGATGAAACAGAAATGGTTCTTTCAGCTTTCTACTCCTCTCATCCTTCTGCAGTGACCTGAGCGGAATCCTTATCTATTTCTCAGATAAAATCCTTACATCTGACTTGTGAGCAGACTGAACACCCAAACACGAATAAGCACAATTTTGAAGAATGCACTGTCCTAGTGTACTGGTGTACTGCCAGTATACTGGAAGAAGCAAAGGTCACCAGTGTCGAAGCAATGAGTCTTTAACATCAACTTTGTTGGACTGGTCATGTTGTGCGGATGCCTGATTATCGTCTTCCAAAGCAACTACTCTATTCCGAACTTAAAAATGGAAAGCGTAATGCAGGTGGTCAACAAAAGAGGTTTAAAGACTCTCTCAAGGCAAATCTATAAAAATGTAGTATAAACACTGACAACTGGGAAACACTGGCCTGCGAACGCTCCAATTGGAGAACAGCCTTTACCAAAGGTGTAATGGGCTTTGAAGACTCTTGGACTCAGGACGAAAGGGAGAAAAGTGCTAAGAGGACAGCATGCTTTGCAAACCCTGACCGTTATCAACTCCCACCCAGAAACCTATGTCCCCACTGTGGAAGGATGTGTGGATCCAGAATTGCCCTGCACAGTCACTTACGGACTCACTGTTAAAACCGGGTTCATAGAAGACAATCTTACTCAGCTATGAGTGATCGCCAAAGAAGAAGAAGAGGAGGAGGAGGCAGGTAGTGTGACATTAAAAAATTCAGCTTACCGACAGGCAAAATGCAAAATACGGAGTTGTATCAGTCCGGCGGATTGACTGCAGTACCCAGTGAGAAATATGTATCAAAGAACTCACTTCTGTTTTCATGCCATTTCAAACTATATGGCCTCATGTCCTAAACTACCTGCTTTCACACAGTCCTTAGTGGCCAGTGTGGCAGAGCAGGTGGGACACCACTTGCTCTCCTGCCTTCCAAACCCAGGATGTCATTGATCTTTAGCAGAAGGAGAAGGGCAAGGCATAGAGAGCTTGAAACTGTGCCTGTGAGTATGGGCAAATGTGGTATGCTGGCTCTATTGCACCACACAGTGTCTGGCTCCCCACATCTTCCCTCTCCCTCTGGTAAGCACTACAGGAGTCCTCAAACCTTTTCAGTAGGGGGCTGGTCCACTGTCCCTCAGCCCTTGTGGGGGGCCAGACTATTTTTTTGGGGGGAGGGGAGATGAACGAGGGATGGTGAGCGGCATGCGAAAGGGCTCCAGAGAGGGGCTGCGAGCAGCAGGGACTGGCGGCAGCGGTGGAGGGACGATGAGTGGCATGCGAAAGGGCTCTGGAGGGGGGCTGGCACCAACAAAGCCCAGTCCCCTTCTTCCTCTAGGCAGGGCAGGGAGAAGCCAGGAGGAGGGAGGGAGGAGGAAACGCCGGTGGTGGCATCGCTGTGTGAGGGAGAGAAAGGGAGAGGGAAAGAACACGCATGCTGGCAATCCAAGCAGCGATCCCCGAACCGTCTGCAGGCCGGAGTTAGAAGGCAATTGGGCCTGATCCAGCCCGTGGGCCTTAGTTTGCTGACCCATGCACTAGCAGAATCCCTCCTACACCACTGCACCAGCCGCTGCTAGCTATAGGCAATTGTTTTCGTCAGCTAAGGCTGCAAACTTATGCATGTTTCCTGAACTTGGCGAGAATTAGTTAAAAGTAAACAGGCATAGGATTGGGGTGTGAGTTTAAACATCTTTAAACACCTTTTTTAAAAAAAGCCTTGATTACTAAGCTTTGATTTAGATTCTGGTTTAGCTTCTAAAAACCCTGGCATTCTCATTATTTTTTCCTTTCCCAAAACATCCCGTCTAAATATTTATTGTTCGTTGTTCTTCATCTTTTTCTGGGGCTTGAGAGTGTCAGTGTTATTTAATTTAATTTAATGAGATTCATATTTATTTTAACACTCAACTATTTGCGTTACATCGAAATACAGTGTGTACCTAAGTCCTTGAAGCCCAGCTCCTGGTTCTCTGCTACATTACCAGAATCCTCAGACGTGATTGATCTTTTGATGTGAAACCGGTGGGAAGTTGCTATGTAGGTCACTAAAAAAAATAAAAATAAAAAGGTCAGTGTGTACAAGGCACATAAATCCTTTACAGCTAGAATGATCATCTGCGAGAGAAGACAGGGTTGTGTAACTAAGGGGGAGGCCTGGCAAATGTAGCTTTTCTCATTCCTGTAGCAGTTTGAGATGGCGTAAGTTGCCCTGTCCCAAAGTGGTCGCCTATTGCACAACAATAAGTTCTATCTGCCAAAGATATGTTGTATCTGCCCAGTGGATAGACGGGAATACACACTGTGAAATAGATCTCAAAGAACCATTGAGTTAAGCATGGTGTTTTACTGGACAGCAATGCCCCTGACTGCCCATACTCTTAAAAAAGGGGACACCTAGATGATTAAGTCCAGTAAAAGGTGACTATGGGGTTGCACCGCTCATCTCGCTTTCAGGCCATATGAGAAGTGGTGTGTATTGATATGCATACACAGCTCTTAATGTCACCGAAGCTACTTGGGCCTCAAGCAACAGCAACAGATCCCAATAGATATCCCACTTCTCCTTCATCCAGAGTAGACCACACCCTACCCATCTGGTCTAGGGTTACCCACTAACACAGTGCCTGAATAAACCAGGGGTTGGCAAAGTTTTTGTGGCTTAGGCTGGTTCATGGTCCCACAGATGCCACGGTGGGCCAGAGTGCGCACGCACACACGCATGGGCAAACACTATTTCTGGAGCTCCTTCTGGCATATGGAGGAGGTGTGCACAGCCTTCCATTGGCTGCAGGAGCTTCCTGCAGCCAATGGGAAGCCAGACAGCGTCACAGAAGGCTGTCCCCGCTCTGCTCCATGCCAGTTTAGCGCGGCACACGGGAGCTGACTGAGCAGTCAGTGGGGGTCCCTGAGCGGTTGGTGGGGGTCCATGGGCTGGTTAAATGACCCCCATGGGCCACTTGTGGCCCATGGGCCTTAGGTTGCCAACCTCTGGATTAAACCCTGTGGAGGCCCTTAGACAGTCAAAATCGGGGGGGGGGGTGCCTCACAAATTATCTCCTAATATGTGTTGTTGTTGTTGTTGTTGTTGTTGTTTTGTTGTTACCAACCAACAATTTTACTAAACCATTTTTGTTACACAGAACAAACAGTTTTTATTTTTATCTAAAAGGCATGGGGCCCATAGGCCAGTGCCTACTCTGCCTATTTGGTAATCCGGCTCCTCTTGCCTAGTTCCAGTTCATCTTCTCCCATCTGGCCCATTACCAAGGCCATACATTGGTTTAGCCCATTCACTGCCACAGCTGCAGAAGTAAAAGGAGATATAGAGCTGCGCTGACAGTACACAAGATACAATGATTTGCTCAAAGCCATCCGTTGAGTGGGATTTGAACCTAGGCCTCCCTGGCCAACATCATGTGGTATGGCTGGCTTTCCACAGGCAACTTTTGACCTGTTCAGTAATCAAGCCCAAGTGTGGTGTAATGGACAGTAATGTAAACAAAGTGTCTGCCTTCAGGAAGACGCTGCGCTTTGTTTTTCTTCATTTCTGTCTCAGGCGTAGCTGTCAGCAGCCGTGCTCCAGAAACTGGCCCCGGATAACTCTTTGGTTTCAAAGCTTGTCATCACATAGCTCTTCTTTCAGTGCAACCATCTGGATCCATTGGCAGTTCCACAGGCAATCATGCTGTTGGCTTGGAGGCTGCCTTGGGGCTTCCCAGGTGGCTGAGATGACCTGTCAGCTCAGATTTTGTGCATCTTTTCTCAAGCCAGGTCTTTTAGGAGGTTGTTAAAAACCTGCCTGTTTGAGGAAAGTACATTCCAAACTTTTAGGTAGAAGACTGAGGGAAGGGTTTACACAGTCCTCATTCCCCACGCTCCTTTTCATTTTAGCCACAAATGTGGCTGGTCCACACACAGGTCCTGCTTTCTTCAAATGCTCCACAACTAGCTCCCTCTGTGGTTTACCTTTAGAAGCAAGTATTTGTTTATTAAATCTACTTTATGTGCTCAGTGTAAGGGTGGTGTGTGCAATCAGATTATACCGAAGACATGGGTAGATTATGGAGCATAAATGCACATATTATCCCCACACACACAGTGTTGGTTCACACCTGGATGTTTATCAGCTCATGACCACAACTTTAAGACTTGACTTGCTCTGGTGATTTCTTTACAGAAACAGAAAACACAGAGCATGAGGAGAGTGTGTTGGATCAGGCCAATAGCCCATCTGTTCCATCATCCTGTTCTCATAGTGGCCAGTCCAAAGGAAGTGTGCAAGCAAGATAGGGGTACCATAGCACACTCCCTTTCTGCATTTTCTGGCAATGGGTATTCAGAAGCATAGTACCTCTTGCAGTGGAAGTAGAATACAGTCATCATTGCTAATAGACATTGATAGGCTTACTGTCCATGAATTTGTCTACTCCTCTTTTGAAGCCATACAAGTTGGTGGGCACCACTATTTCTTGTGGGAGCAAATCCCATTATTTAACTAATCTTCCTATACTCAGCTTCATTGGATGTCCATGAGTTCTTAAAGAAGCCATGCTTCGAAGATTTTATCATTTAAAATGGACAGCAAGAAGGGCAGAACTTTAAGAATGTTGGCAAATGCAGCTTCACAGACTTGAGAGCCAATGTGACCATTGGTCATATTGTCCAGGTCTGATGAGAATCGTAGTCCACAACATCTAGAGGCATGTTGCTTTGGGTGTCACACAAAGACCAGGAAAACTTGGTTTGATTCTCCAGTTAGCTAACAAGCTCATTGGGTAAATTAGAGCCACTCCCTCTTTCTCAGTGTATGTACCTCACCATGTTTACCATGTACGTCACCAGGTGAGAAATCCATATTTGCTTTGAGCTCATTGGATGAAAGATGCCGTATAAATGCTATCTTGGGCTCCTTTGTCGGGAAGAACAGGAAATAAATTTAAGAAAGAGGGGGCAGGGGGAAGAAAAATGTAAATCATCAGTATCACCAGTAATTGAAGTTGGCTTACAAATGGAAATTAAAAATAAAAGGATAATCCAAAAATCTCATTCAGGGAAAGTGGATTTTGAAGAAGAAATTGAAGGAAGGGAGAAGATGGCATTTTCAGGGAACGAGTTCCTTGCATAGGAGGCAGCAAGTGAGAATGTTTGAGGGAACAGAAGGCAGTTGGTTGGCTAGATTTGTTTAAAGCACAAAACTTGATAAACTCAACGTTGTCCATGCACTGCTGGTACAATAAGCTTTGGAAGACAGCTGGGACAGAAAAATGTACAGACAAGCAAAACCAGAATCATGTTGTGTGGTGTACAATGATTTCAATTCTTATAGTAGAAAAAGAAATTCAGCAACAAAACAAAACAAAAACCTTTGAGTAATTTGGAAAGACTAATTGCGAACAGTGTCATAGGCAGTGTGAGGACTAAGGTTAAGATGCTGGGTAGCACTCGTAGTGTCAGTAACACGATCTGTCATTCTTGGTGCTGGCAACTCAGGACTGTTAAGGATCACTTCCAGAGAATCTGTGTATTTGAGCATTCATTCTGATTGGTTCACATAAAGTTTGTGGGGATGTTAAATGACACAGTCTGTTTATAAGAAAAGTTGTGGTGTTATTTTATTGTTCGACCAGTTGTTGTTCTGCATGAATGTTTTGTTCTGAAATTATGTTAATAAGTTTAATGGGGGGGGGGGGACAGGACACAGTAGGCCCTTGTCGTGTACGGCTCGGTGCAACAGATGTACTACAGTGGTTTTCTTCCTTCCATTGTAACTCACCCCCAGCCCACTTCTAGAGTTCAAGGAGTGGGGAAAGATTTGCTTGGGGGATCAGACGTAGAGTTCTACTTGCCTTGCTTTCAGTCCCCTTGGAAAAGTTGTGAAGAGCAGAAAACTTGTATGTTTGTGGCCTTCTGAAACAGACCATTTCAGTTCCTTTCCCTCCACTACAAGTTCCGGCAAGGATCCTGCCTTGTTTCAGTAGCTTCAGTAGGTTTATTTGTGTATTATTCTGGGTCATAGGCATGTTCTACAATGATCTGTCCTGCAGGCATATCCTCCCATTGCCTCCTGTGGCCAGTGTGGGGTTGAATGCTATGCTTCATGTCCACCATTACTGAGCAGAAGAAGAAGGAAGGAAGGAAGGAGAGCCCTGCTGGACTCTTTCATCAGTGCAAGTTCTGCTAAGCTGCATCTCTACGAAGGCTACACTGGCCAGTGTAAGCTAAATGCTTCATTTACCCTGGGATATCTGAGATAGGCTCCTCTAAGTGTATAGGCACAGTCCTGAAGAACCAATCCCAGGGTTAGCCAACATGGTGCCCTCCAGATATTGCTGGACTACAGCTCCCACCATCCTTGACCATTGGCCATGCAGACTGAAGGGATGGGAGCTGAAGCACAACAACACCTGGAGGCACCACTTTGACCACCCCAGATCTACACTGTGAGAACCAGGACCTCTTTTAACTGCTTGGTCACTGCTTAGCAGCAGCAAAGACACAGATGCTGTCCTACTCTTCATACATTGCTCAGCGATGGCAGGAAGGAAGCATGGTCTACAGACAGCCGGACCACAGAACAACCTCCTCCTGAACACCATCAGTTCTCCTTCTGTTGTTTAATATGTTGGGCATATAAAATATGCCCTTTAATTTGGCTTTAAGTGCCTATATTGAAAATTCACTTCATACGCCCTTGGTGGTTTATTTAATTAAGCCCAGCACATACCTATGACAAGGCAACATTCCACAACAAGTGAGTGAAATACTGCTAGTCCCATTGAACACCAAAGGGAAGCAATTATTTCTCCAGGCGCCTCATTTAGAATCACATTTTGCCGGTCATGGGGGACTGTTGGATCTCATCATGTGAAAAAGGTTAGGAGTATGTTAATTTCAAGCAGGCAATCACATAATTAATTTACCCAGCAAGAAAACAGAGTTCACAGGACAAGCCTGCTGGAAGTAGCCGATTCCAAAAGATGACCTGTGGCATGTGTTATTACACTGAATCGTCTACACTCACCAATTAAAAGCTTGCTAAATAAACTCAAAAGGGATATCCGCCTTCTTTTGTATTATGGTGTCTTGGTAAAAAGTTTATTTTGGGTTTCAGTTCAGCTTTATGTAATTTTATTATTGCTGGATTTTATTTTTATATCACCCTTCATGCTATCAGTTTCAGAGTGGTTTACAAATCCAATTAGAAATAAAAAAGCACAATTAAATTGGTTTCAGAAGAGCTTTAGATGTACCATCCTTCCACTAAAGTTCAAAGCAACAAGATGTTGAACAAAATAAAAATCTCTTCATCTGACACCTAAGGGAGAGTGTGTTGGGCGGGCCTTTTTGGGCAGAATGTTCCATAACTGAGCCCAAAACTGAGCAGTTCTCTCCACTTGCGGAGGAAGATGAGTATGGGGGGAGCGTACCATCGCCAGCAGCGCGATCCCGGTGGGGTGCCATTGCGGCTGGGCCCCCCTGCCCACACTGGGCGCCATGCCCCTGCAAGCGGCACGCCATGCCCCCAGGACGCACACCACACCCCCAGGATGCATACCACGCCCCTGGGGGCAGCACACCATGCCCCGGGACATGTGCCAGCCCTGCCCCCACCTGCTCTCCACCCCGCTGGTGCCGGAGCATGAAACTCTGCCACTGGTTCTCTCATTTGTTGCCACCTGCATGATCTCAAATGGTGGTGGAACTCTAAGAAGTGAATGAGTGAAATATCTCAGTGTCTCAGCAGATGTATGTGGGAGATATGGCCCTTATATACCAAACCATCAGCAGGTGCGCTTAAATCCACAATGGCACCATGCATGGGAGAAAGTGTCTGAGGTACCTGCTAAAAGTGGCAGTTATGAAAAAGCATGTAAGAAGCTGCCTCACACCAAGTCAGACCACTGTTTAACTGGAGTCCTCACACATGCTAAGCAAGAATCATGACCCTAGACCCCTAGCCACATACAAGTTAGAAGTTAGAAGCTCTTAACAGCAGATTTGACTCCCAAGCTGCCAACTACCTATCACTAATATGGGAAATAAGATGGCATATTTCATGGAGCCAAGACAACTGCCAAGTCAGTATTGTCAGTAAAAGTTGCTTTGGTTTATGGAGACATGCCAAGAAAGAGACCCATTCATAAAAGTGCGCTCTCTCTCTCTCTCTCTCTCTCTCTTGTAAACAGACATTGCAATCATCACAGTATATGTAGATAGGCCCATTTTCCAGGTCACAGTACTTTATTTGAAGGAATCCTCTGTTTGCATCTCACTCTATAAATTAACATGGGCAAATTTTATGCAAGTCATTTTGTCCTCTTCTTTTGGTGATACATGTGCAGCCACGCCAGCTACACAAGACCACCATAAATGCAGCACTGGAATGGTTTTCAAATCCCATTCCTCATACTTTAAGATTGGTTACAGTCCCTTCTCGCTCTCCTGCTCCCTGCTGGCAATCTGTCACCTCCAGAGCAACTTTGGTTATTCAGCTTGAATTCTAAAGATATTCCCTCAAGTTCCTCTGTCTGCAGTAAACCTTCCCTGGTGAGATTGCCTTGAAAACTGTATACACTTTGTTAGAAATTATATTTGACAAGGGGACTGTGTGTTCTCTCGGCTCGGAATTGTTTTTCATTCTCATTAGCACAAATTGCATCTAATGCAGCACAGGAAATGTCAGAAGAACGTTTCTCTCATGGCAAATTTTGAAGCCGATTTCTGCTGCCTGTCTGTTCCCAGCTCCCAGTTCCTGAGTTCCTCTTCTCTAAGCATCTTTCAAAACAGTAGCAGAAGATATCAGAAGCAGTCTCGGGGTTTGGGCATCCTGTATTTTGAAAATAAGCTTTGGAATAAAATATTTTATTTGACTACTGTAAGAAATGCTAGTGCTGATCTTTCTCTGAGCTTCTAGGGATTAGTCTGAGCGGCAGTAAGAATCTTAAAGCAAAGTGTGTTTGGGACTTAGGGTAAAAATGCACCCTCAGTGCTTTAACATGAACCAGCTCAGACTGGATCTGTCACTTATCACTAGGTTCCCAAAATCTCGATGTTTCGCCTTCACTTTTATTTATAGCTGTGAATTTTATCACTCTAGGCCAGTCCCAGATTTTTTTAAAAAATAGATATTTATTAAATTTTCACAGATTATATAAAAACAAAACAAAGCAACAATACAAACAAGCACAAAAAAACCCAAGTATAATTTCATTCCCTTGTTTTCTAAAACCTTACTTCCCCGACTTCCTCATACCTTCCCTTTCTGTATTCCAATTTCTAATCTAGGTTCAGCAAATCCTTTCCTTTAATCTTGTTTAGATCTTTGCTTTTCTTTTCCTTTTCATACCCATTACAGCTAGTAACCACGTAGTTTCTAAACCAGCATCGTTTCAACATTCATTAATTTTACAATGTTTTTTAAGGTAGTCCTTAAATTTCTTCCAATCTTCTTTCGCCGTCTCTCTTCCCTGGTCTCGGATTCTGTCGGTCATTTCTGCCAGTCCCATATAGCAGTCCCAGAAATTTTTAAGGTTTGTTCCTATAAGCCAGCAATCCAGTAAATAAACAGTATCTCATATATATATATATATATATATATATATATATATATATATGCTTTCGTAGATTTTCACGGGTACAGGAATGCAGGTTTTGGTGTCCTCGGGTGTCTTCCCGTGTAAAAGATGGGGTGTCTAGGCGACGTTTCATGGTGGCACCTCCGGATGCTGCACCCCCCTGCAATCCCTACACAGATCTGGCTGGCACAGGCCACAAAACCACAGCTCGCCCCTATACACGAAGCCAAGCCAGAGCACAACTAAGTGCATCTTCTCAGGAAAACTCTTCACAAAGTTCAAGAGGTCAAGACACAAAGGCTTTAGCAACTAATCCACACCTAATGACCCACCTAAGTGGTACTCAGGATATCACTCAAGAAATCACTCAAGATATCCCTCAAGTAATTAAGGAACAAAAGAAGAAAAGGCACACTAGCCTGGGAACTTCCTCTCTGCCCAAGAACATTGGAGGCTATACACCACACCTCAACAGTATTTATAGGAACTCAAACACTGAGACCCTGCTCTGTTCCAGTAACAAGAAGCCGAAAACACCAGCCTGAAGATGACGAGTGAGACCTCGTCGAAACGTCGCCTAGACACCCCATCTTTTACACGGGAAGACACCCGAGGACACCAAAACCTGCATATATATATATATATATATATATATATATATATATATATATATATATATATAATATCATTTTCAACAGTAATTAAACATACTTTTACATCTTATTCAAATTTTTGACTTCCATCAATCCTGTCTGAAAATTTTCCAATCTAATCTCTCAGTATGCATTTCTTATCTTCCCTATTACATTTCAAACTCATAACCAATATCTCTATCTTTTTCTACTTTGTAACACTTCGTATATTTCTCCTTACAAAACGTCTTGTAGTCCTACTAGCGTAATTTGTTGATTACAGTTGCTCTTCAAATAATTCATATACTTCTTCCAATCTTCTGTAAATCTCTGGTCCCGCAGGTTTCGAATGCTTCCTGTCATTTTGTCCAATTCTGCATAGTCCATTAATTTCGTCTGCCATTCTTCTTTCGTCAGAATTTCTTCTTGTTTCCAAGTAAATAAACAGTATCATGACACCACTGATATGTCATTGAGTGAAGCAAACCGGAATATCACAACATGGCTTACAGGTTGGTCCAGCTAAACAGACACTATCTCCCAGATGTGGCTTATTATGCGACATTGCTGCTTATTAGCCTCCACAAAACCATAGAAGTCAATGATAGGCAGGGTGATATTGAAGCTAGAGTCCTGGGCTAGGACCTGGGAGACAAGGGTTCAAATCCTCTTTCAGGTTAATCTCACTAGGTGACCTTTGGCCTGTAATCTCATTTCACAAGGAATATTGCAGATCTGGAAAAAAAGGAAAGCAAAATGATCAAGGGCCAGGAGCAAGTTTCCTATCAGAAAAGGTTGCAACATTAGAGGCTTTTGAGTTTTGAAAAAGGGTGGGTAAGGAGTGCCACAAAATGACTGAATTGGAAGGGATCACAAGGATCATCTAGTTCAACCCCTTGCAATGCAGGAATATTTTTCCCACCCACGACTCTAAGATTAAGAGTCTCATGCTCTACTGCCTGAGCTATCAAGGTGGATAAGATATTTGTAAATGGTTTGGAGAAGGTGAGTGGAGATACATCCCCTCCCCCACAACAATACTAGAACCCAGGACCATGGAAAAAAGCGGAATGTTGGGAGATTCAGAACAGACAAAAGAAAGCGCCCAGTTAAACGATGCAATTCGCTCCCAAAAGATGTAGTGAAGGCCACCAACTTGGATGACGTTGAAACAGGATTAGACAACTTGATGGAAGACAAGGTTTTCAATGGCTACTAGCCATGATGGCTATGTGCTACCTCTTCTGTCAATGTGTGTCTGTACACTAGTGAGAATCACAAGTGAGGAGCAGGCCATTGCACCCATGTGCTGCTTGCAGGCTTCCCATAAGCACCTTTGGCTGATCCATCAGGTTCCTCTTCTGTTCTTCCTGTCCCTCAGCCTAACCTGCCACACCCAGTTGCTCTGAGGACAAAGTTGATTGCAGAATCATATATTCTACCTTGAGCTTCTTGGAAGGAAAGGCAGGATCAAAATGTAATAATTAACGAATCAGTCTGCCAGCAGAAAGTTGCCAGTATATGCCTGTGTTCCTACTCCTCAACAGTGATCTGAAAAGCCATAACCCAATGGACGGTGATCTGGTCTAGAACTATAGGATCTGATAGGAGTAGGATGTGCAGTAATTGACCTCTACATCATCTTACATCATCTTGCAGCAGTGGGGGAACATGGGAAAGAGGAGGAGCCAGAAAGAGCTGAGAGATCAGCGCTTTCTGGCTCCTCCTCTTCCTGAACTGTTTCTATCCAAGCTGATCTTTCTAAGAGGTTCATAAATTTAAGTTCTGCTTTCCCTTCTCCTTTTTCCTTCTGGTTTGAGTCTTTGACATTGTAAGCCTAGGGACTTTTAAAATTCTTAATATATGAACCACTCTGGGACCCTCTTCTGTTGAACATTTATTTTTTCCACCCTAGCTTTGAGGAGAAATATTTTTAAGTTCAGACTCTCTCTCCCACACCCCATCCACTCCTACATTTTCATTAATATGCTGCACCACAGACTTTTATCCAGTCAACTGGAAAAAAAATCCCTGCAAAGTAATAAGAGGATAAAAACCTTTCTGAAATAATTGTTTGATCCTGTGTGAGGCATTTCTCCCTCATGTAGTCTTTTAGATTCCTTATTGAATATAATTAGGCTAGGGAGAAGTCAAAAAGAGGCAGATCTTTGACAGAATAATAACCTCATGTTTAAGAATAAGGGTTGTAAATAATGAGGAATCACACTGATAAGAGCAAATATTGGAGTAGTCTTTATTCCCCCATATATACCGTATGTATATTTGCATTTTATATCATTAGGAATTATTTTACTTTCTTCTGTGATTAAGAGGTTATTAGATAACTTCTCTACTACCAGCTGCTTCTTCCATGATGTGGAAGAAGTCAAGCTAAGATTACTCATGTTGAGATTACTAAGGGTGAAAGCTTCTCTCCCTCCATGTTGATAGCTGGATGGGAGGGTTAGGGGAGCACATCAAGAGGAGTGTAATTGATGGAAGTCTCCAATGCAGTGGAGGCTGACATGTGTCCAAGCACTTGGTAAGATAGTGCAGTCAGAAAGCGTCAAAATGTGGTCCATGTGTGGCTTTAGAACCATGGAATCCCAAACCCTGTGAATCCCCAAATAAGCCCAATCTTTAAACTCCTCAGCTGCTACAGCCCTGAAGTTGGCACACAAAAAAGGTATAAGAACTGTCCCACGCCTTTTAGGGATAGGCAAATATGTCAATGTCGGTTTTTCTCTGCTTCTCATTTTTTAAATTTTAAGTTCAGCTCTCCACATTTCCACATCAGTTTGCAGATTATTTTGAAGTCCTCATTAAAATTCATACATGAATTTATCCTAATATGCAATTTTGTCTAGCGTGCACATTTTTTCCAAAGCAATTTCCCCTAATATAATGCATTTCTGTCATTTTCATTCATGTGTGCATTATTATTATTATTTTCATTTCCATACTGCTTTATATATTTTTTTTTTGGGGGGGGGGTAAATCTAAAAGTGGTTTACAACCCACATTAAAATATAAAACAAATAAAGCAACCCAGAATAAAACATTACTGAAGTAAGTCAAATATAAAGTATACATTCAAAGCAACACAATTAACTGGAAACTAAAATATTATCTTAAAGATTTCAAAATAAAACATTACAAAGGAGGTCAACTACAGAATGCAGCAAAGTGAACAAATAAATTCAAACATTTCCAAAGAAAACATTACTAATGGAAGCAAAATATAAAATGCACATTTAAAAATACATAATTAACAAGAGAATAACATATTATCATAAGCACAGGATGTACCTGCTCTTGTTACTGTTACTGCCAGCTCTTCCAATGGTGGTTCATGGTGGCTGCTGGAAGCTCAGGCTCGATAACCTGGCCTTGCACTAAGAGGCAGCCAAGGTGGTCTCTGCCCACTTCAGCAGCCTCAGTTTTTGTAGCTGGAGTCAGCCAGGGCCCCACCCTCCCAGACTAGACAGTGAAAAAAGCCTGCAGGGAGCAGGTCTTTCAGCACTCACAGCCAAGATTCTCATGCACACTCCACCTCATGACTTCTTTTGTGCATGTAACTTGGCTGGCGAACTGCATTGCAAAATTCAGAGAAGTGCGAATTTGAAAGGATGGCTGTGTTTTGATTCACACATTGTTTCAAAAAGTGTGGTTTAGGTAGGCCCATCCATAAATGATTATTACCCAGGCAAACTTGATGGTAGCCAGCCTCTTTTTCCTAGTCTGTCCCCTTTTACCTATTCTGTGGATCATGTGAGGACTGACTATTATGGTATTGGCTTGTGGCTACACCAGAATATGAAGAGAATATTGTGGGTCTGCTCAGAATAAAATGCAAATTAAAAAACCCATTCACCTGTCAAAAGACACGAGAGTCAATAAGCACCATGCCTGCAGTACCAATGCACAAGAAATTAATTTATTCTTCAATCCTAAATGGGATTTTATTTTGAGTAGATATGTATAGGAATGCACTGTTAAAGGATTTACTTCAGCTCTGGGCTAGCCAATGATAAACCTAAGTTTTAAAGTTTCTTTCAGAACCACAGCCCACTGTCTCAAAACACCTTCTGGTCAATTAGTGCTCTTTGCTCTTCTCCAGTTTTACTTTTTATTGTCCTGTCGCTCAGGAATGAATTAGCACGTTGGAAATACCTGTCTCTGTAATTGGCACCTCTTCCTGCCCCGTTTGGCAGCTGAATTGGGAATTTGCCACCTGCTCCCCTCTCCCGGCTCATATTTGTGACAGTCGAAAAAGACAAGGGAAACGCTTTGGGTAGTGCAATTTCATGATTATGCCGCTCTTGTCCACAAACAGCTCTCGTGGCTTTGATTTCATTACTGTATTGTATTATTCAAATGTAGCCTATTTACTTCAACCACCACCACTACCAGAAAAACAAAGAGCAGCTACCTTTCAGTTAGTTCCCATTGACACAGCAGCAGGTTACAAAGGAACTGCAGGGATATAATTGCACGTGGAACGTCTGGGTTCCGTACCCATCTCTCATGTCCTATTAAAAAATGAATACCATTTAGAAATTGCTTTGTGGCTTAGAGCAACAATTAGCAAGGCCTATGGTGAAGAACAACTTGCTTGCCACTGCTGTTGTTCATCCACAAAGTGTGTTGTTACTGACACTCTAATGACATGATTAATGGGCTGTTGCATTGTTGCTCCTCCTAGACATCTGTCAAGTACACACCATGTAGAGGACACAAAATCAAGTATACTCAGGAATGCTTTATGCAGGAAGAGCACTGAATATAGCCTAGATATACTGAATGTGGTGTGTGCTTATGCGGGGGACAGGCCCCTCCTCTTCTTTTTATGATAAATATAGAAAAGATACAAATCAATCATTAAATTCAAAACCAAATATAATTAAAATGACAGAGGTAATAAACCAGGAGAATAATGCATGTTATGGATGTAGCTAATCTTTAAATTTGTCATTCCAGCATGTAATAAAGATCGTTCATCTCCCAACAAATTGAATATCATACATTTCTATTTCTCATGCCTGCATATAATAGGCAGGTTTCATCATTAGCACTCCATCCCAAATCTTGAAATAGCTAATCAGAGGGGGGTTTTCTTTTTCCAATAGTAAGCTGTAATTCCTTTTTGGCAGCCATTCCAAAACGGATCACCATTTCTAGGTCTGTTTTTTCCAGCAACTATGGATGTGGGAATTTAGCTGCTTCCAGGTACCTGGAATAGCTCCCTTACCCAGAAAACAGCTACTCTTCATGAGACTGACCTTTTACTGTCTAGTAAACATTCACGTTGCAGTTCAGGCTGCTTGGTCTACAGATTACTGCTCAAGCAAAAAATTTCATGTGCAATAAATTCAGGTGATCATTCTGCAACAGGTTGTACATAAGTCAGGAATCTGAGGAGCAAGTGCTCTTGCGATTCTAATACATGTTGTTTCCAGGGTCTGTGTGGTGGGTTGGGGGCGGGTCTCCTTTTATCCCTAACATGTTTTCAGTCATTTCCTTTGCTCCATATACATCAATGGAGATGATGTGGAATGCTGACTTTTATAGAACAAGTGTAAAAGAGATGAAATCTGGAAAAAAAAACGTTGGAGGGTAGCAGTCATTTGTCCAAGAGCCTTGTAGGGATGGGGAATCAGTAATATGATTTTGGGTGATATTTCAGTTTCTCTAGCACAATAGATTTCTCCTTGTGGAACAGAACTTTCTCCTACTCTTTCCTGGGAACCCCATGTACCGTCAAAATCTGTTCCAAGGGAATAGGGAACCCTTTCTCTAAGTAAATTTTGGGGGCATGCAGAGGAAGGGCAAATCCCATTGTACAAGCAGAGTTCCAATTGCAGAATATTGGATACAACTCATATATAGATTGACGAGCTAAAAAGGAAAGGCAAAGGAAAGGGATACGGGTGGTACTGTGGTCTAAACTACTGACCCTCTTGGGCTTGCTGATTGGAAGGTTGGCAGTTCAAATCAGCTCAACAGGGTGAGCTCCCGTTGCTCTGTCCCTGTTTCTTCCAACCTAGCAGTTCGAAAGCATACCAGTGCAAGTAGATAAATATGTACCTCTGCGTTGGGAAAGTAAATGGCATTTCCATGAGCTCTGGCTTCCATCACAGTGTTCTCTTGTGCCAGAAGCAGTTTAGTCATGCTGGCCACACAACCTGGAAAGATGTCTGTGAACAAACACGGGCTCACTCGGCCTGAAAATGAGATGAGCGCCTCAACCCCATAGTCGCCTTTGACTGTACTTAACCATCCAGGGGTCCTTTACCTTTTACCTGACACCTCAGGCATCCAGAGAAATAGACTACAAATGTTTGAAAGCATAAATTGCTGGCATATCCTGTTATAAGGATATTCCCTCAGACAATGCCTTAGAGCAGCAGTTCTCAACCTGTGGGTCCCCAGATGTTGTTGGACTACAACTCCCATCATCCCTGAGCTCTGGCCTTTGCTAGTTAGGTGTGATGGGAGTTGTAGTTCAACAACATCTGGGGACCCACAGGTTGAAAAAGGCTGCCTTAGAGGCTGGAAAACCACTGCCAATCAGAATAGATACTGAACTAGATGGACAAATAGTCTCACTTGGTGTAAGGCAGCTCCCAATGTACCCCTGAGGCAAGACAGCAAGTACCCTTCCCAGTGGCCACAGCATTTTCTCTTATACCATGCAATTGAATGGCGCAAGGTGAAAGGGGATCAGAATCCATGTGAAATTTCCTACTAGCTTCATACGACCCACTATAGCAATTGAAAAAACATTCTATTGTTTACACCAGGGTAGGCAGATGTTGTTGGACTCCAACTCACAGCAGCCTCATCCAACATTCAGGGATCCGAGATGTTGCAGCTTATCAACATCTGCAGGGTACCACATTGGCTATTCTGGTCTACCTGATGATTATCCTTTTATACTCAATTTCCTTAAGAGATCAGACATGCATTGGAACTCATACAACCATGTAACAGTACTCTGGAGTCTCTGAGCAGAGTATATGTTCAATATTTCCACATTTAGCCACAATTTGAGAACTACAGATTTTAAAGTTTGCATCAGCAAACAATGGCTTTATTGGGGTTTGCCTAACTGAAGTAATTGTCTCAGGCTGAATTAGTAATACAGGAGGTTGTGGTTGATTCAAATCTCACAGAGATCATGTCAGTTCTTTGCCTGGACTTCTTTGGCGCTATCTCCTTTTTTGAGAGAACCTACTTGCACAATTTTTCCCTGGCTTCGCTAGAAGGAAATTGGGCAATGGAGTCTCTTCTTCATCCTATTTGTTTCATGAGTGTTTTTTTCTGCCAAGGAAGGGGACAAGGAGACCATTGTCCGACATACTTGTTATAAAGACAGTCATATGTTAAGACCATGAAACTGAGACCTCTGGGAAATGAGACATCCCACCCAAGCACACTGAAGAAGTCTACATGAAGGGTTTAATTGATTTTGTGAGATTTGGAGCAGGCACAGTCTCCTGTGGTGCTAATTCAACTTGCATTGATAACTTCTGCTAGGCAAATCCCCACTGAAGTCATTTAGAGGTGGGTGGTTGCAGTGGAAGCTTCGCATGGAATAGTGTCTCACAGTTACTGTTGAAAGTGAAATTGCTTTGAATTAAAGGCATTTTAAATGTTGTATCCCCTGTTTGCATCTGCTGAAATTTATTTATTTATGAAATTTGTCTTATAACAGTATAAAGCATTGTTTTAATCAGGTTAGATTCTGCTAAAGCTCTAAATAGAATGGAGTGTGGGATTTTAAGAACTTCGATTCAATTCCCACATTCCTAAGAGAATTAAAAAGTCCAATCAACAGGCTTGTATAGAAAAATGTCAAACTGGGAAATAACATAACATAATTGTGTCAATTAACAGCCAGACACCCATTTCTGGGTTTTTATTTTCCCTTCATCATACACACATTAATGAAACTAATTTTCTAAATAAAAGACATCTGATGATGAGCATGCATAATAAAAAGTAATTGCCATCACCATAATTTTATTTTTACAGTGCCTTCCTAGGCACTTCCTGGTTATATAAAAATAAAGTGCAATAAAATCACATACAAAAATTCTATTTTAAACCATTTTTTAAAAGGGGGGGGAGAGAGAAAGCTACAGTAAAATGAGCCCATGGTAGTTCCTTTACATAAAAGCATTTGGAAATACATATATTTTTAAAGATATGGAAGGCTAAACCAAGATAAATACCCAAAGGTGTGTGTTCCATATTGAAGGGTGTGCTGCAGAAAGTGGCTCAGAAATTGGGCCACTGAGGACCAGGCATGAAGATCTGTGTCTTTGAGAGAGAGAAAGGGAGGGAGGGAGAGGGAGATGGGAAAGTAAGAAATAGTATCACAGTGCTGTGTGGGGAGCCTAACTCCTTTTCCTAGGCTGTTAGCTCAATCTAAATGCAACCAGCACCATCTCCCTTAAGCTGCTATTTGCTCCATTGGGGGAAACATAGGCGTTTAAAATTCTACACTATATAGCCAGGGTAACATCTGTTTCATAACTACTGTATGGTCACCCTCATCTATCCTTTCCACTATATATGTATCTGACTCTAATTTCCGAGGTCTTTGAATGGAACCCATATCTAAGGAAGGTTCCTCACCAAAATTTTCTGTTCTACCTGAAACTGATGGACTTGTTGATATTAATACTGGACTGGATCCTGTTCTGTTGGCCTTGGAGTTTTAGGCTATGGAGCTACCACTGACGGGTTTGACTGAGGACAGGACAGAACAAGTGGGCTGCACAGCATCCTAGTCCCTATACAAAAAGAATGCATGTTGTTTGTTAAGGGTGTGGAAATTGTACAGGTCAACTACAGTTCTGAAGATTCTTTGGGTAAAGCCAGGTGCTTGAATTGTTCTTTAAATGTATATGTGGATGTGCTCTGAGTTACTCTCCCTAGGATATTAGTAAAGGCAAGGAAGGCTAACATACTAATTTGGCTCTCACTTGCAAATGCACCCACAGGCCTATTAACATGGGACTGCGCTGGATGATTAATGGCAGGGGCCGCCAATCTTTATGGGCCAATGGGCACATTGGGAATTTTGAATAAGTGATGGGGGCACAAGTCAAAAGATGGCCACTGTGAGGGCATGGCGCAACACAAAATGGTGGCCACATCTAAAAGGGCAGAAAGAAAGACAGAACCACAAAATGGTGCAGGCATGCCCCACATCAGTACCATTGTGGATCTAACTTGAGAATGCACCTCCAGGCCTATTGCCAAGCACTTGGCGATTTATGGCTTGAACTGGAGTTCATGTGCTTTGCATTGCAATTATTATATATCTTAATTCATTGAGATATCATTGGTTTCGTTTAGCTTCTGAAAGTGCAATTCAGTTTCAGCAAGAATCTATTTTGTCCTTTTCAGATGACTACTCACAGATGAAAGACTGAAACCAGCAATTAAAAGGCAGACATTTTGTGAAAGTATTTCACAAACTTGAGAACATGGTGAAAGGCTCTTGCCTGTCTGAAACACAAGCTCAACTGTTACTTTCCTTTGTGACAAAGATTGGGCACCAAAGCTGAAGCTGTGATTTAGTACTCAGCACGTTCTTTTATTTTAATTTTTTTAAAAAACCTTTTAAAAGACAGAGTGGGAAAATGCGTTCCCATTCTCAGCTTCAAAATGAAAAGTTCTTTATCGCTCATTTGGGTTAAGAACAGAGCTATGGAACAAAGCACAGTGCCTTAAGTCTGTATGGATTCAAATAGCACTTGAAGCCTGATAGTTCTAATTAAAACACCTGGGACATTAAAAGAAATCAATGATAAGATCCCTAATGCCTTCTTAGAACCTTGTACTGGGAGATGGGCAGAGGAGAAGAAATACAGTATACTAGTTTTGAAGTTCCTTTAGAAATGGATGACTGCTTCTTAAAGGAAAAATCCTAACTTGAGTTTTGGCACATCATGTAGCAGTCTGAAGTGTTTAGTGGAACGCATCATTGCCAAATAATAATATTCCTACCATGTCTCTTATTCTGCTTTGGCATTTATTTATAACATAAGAATGCTTCCAAACCTTGCAGGATTGGGCCAAAGATGTTCTTAGCGGAAGTGATACAACCTATTCCTATTGTTTCCCCCCCAGCTTTCTGTAACTGGTGGTATGCTATTTCTATACAGAGAGAGGTTCTTTCTTTAGCTATCATGGTGCCTAATAGGCATTTGTAGTAGTGTGGGCCATGTGAACGGAGAGTCCATGCATAACATGCTATTGTTATGCTGAAATTCCCTCTTCCACATAACTATTAAATGTGCAAGCAGTAGTGATAGTGGGGGTGGTGCAGAGCTGCAGAGCTGGCCTCTCAGCACTGACATTGCTGGAGTTTGCCTATATGGGGAAGGGACAGAGCAGGGCAGTGGCAATCTGGTGGATTCTCACAGCCTTGACCTTGCTGTCCTCTGCCCTACCCAACCCCGGTAAGCTCCAGTGCTGAAGGTATCAAAAAGGTGGCTCTGCAGTTCTGCCCAACTACCTGGAGTAGGAGGAGCCCTGTGGTTTTTTTCCACCTGGCTACCGCAATTATAGATGTGCTATGTCAGTCTTCCACCTCACTTAAACTCCTGTACACCAAGAGGGTAGCCTTCTACAATATCAGAAAGGGGGAACTGACTTTCCCACCATGGAACTAGACACTAAATCTTGGGGTATAATCACTACCACCTGCTAGGCTATTTGGGACAGAGTGGTAGCCAAATGACAGAATACATATTTTGAATGCAGGTCTCAGGTTCAATAGTTTTGCTGTGCTAATTATATCTACTCAGATCAGATAGCTGATACATTAAATTCATGAGTTGATTTCCTCCTTTTTTCTTTTTTACGATAATGATAAAATATATTTTGCTTGACTTGCATATAGGTTTCACATCCAAATGAAGAGAAGTATGAAATCCTTGTGGGATAACCAGCCTCATATAACCAACATGCTTAAGTCTCATTAATGCATGAAGGGGTTAAGACCATAGAGTATGCTGTCCTGTCAGGCATAGCTAGGTCACTCCCCCTCACTTTGGGAGGAAGGTATTAAGCCAATGAGTTCTTATGCTAATAATTTAGGAACTTTAACCACTGTAGCCAAGCCATGTTTTACTGCCTATGCAACTTTTTCTCAATGCTGCGTGGAAAAGCATGTGAATCCAACCTTTGTAGAGTTTGTAAGTAAAGCATTTTTAACTTACCAAAAGTGTGGTCTTTCACTGTGCTAGGGGAATTGGGAAACTTCAGAATGGCATATTTTAAAGGTCCAACAGCCTATACTTCCATGGTTTATTTTGCAGCATATTTTGTGATTTTAAATCTGTGCTGGGGTTCTCTCACTGAAGAGTACTTGCCCCAAGCTTGGATCTTGGCCTCAAGGAATTCTCCTTTTATACCTATTGTATCTTTCCTTGCACCAAAAATCCTCTGCTTATCTTACCCTGCAAATGCAAACTCACAAACTGTGAGGAATGTTTCTTATACAGCCGATATAGTTCCCCAAGAAAAGCATATTGAAGGGTTATTTTCCTCTTTGCCAGCAGGAGCTTGGAGAGATTTTTATTTATTTATCAGATTCACATTGTGCTGTTTGATCAGGGTCCCCACATGGCCCAGCGCATTCATAAAATACAACAATTTCATTAAAAATTAAATTCACAAAAGAAAAAGTACTTGTGAAGATGGGGAGATAGGAAAGGAGAGATAGAAGATGAGAAAAGGTCAGACAACCAAACTTTAAAATCCTGAACAGGGAAAAAAATTAAATCCACACACACACTCTCCTTACAATCCCATCCTTCTGTTGTCTGGGGAAAACATTGTTGCTCAAAACATGGAACAAGGGGGTAACAAGGGTCAATAATAAGCTAATTCAGAAGGCAGACATGCAACAGGAAGGGTCTTTGCTTGTTACCCTCCCATTCTTGGCTCCCTCACATAGGACAGTTGGTATTTCATGCCCATTGTAGTGACAGAGGAGATCCATAGCACTGTGGTAGAGCATTTGCCTTGCATGCAGAGGATCTCTGGTTCAGCCCTTGGCATCCCCAGGTAGATGTCAGGGACTGTGCTGAGGAGGACTGTGCTGAGGAGGAATGGTAGGAGCCTCCCCCTCCCCATGCTCTATATCCGTATCCTGAATCTTCCCAGGAGCAGGAGGACAGTATAGATTTGGAACAGTGGTTTGCAGAGGGACATAATTCAGAAGGCAGAAGCTGGGAAAAACTGGATGGGGAACAGCTAGCTGAAGAAACACTGGGAGAGAGAGGGTTAATAGATTCACAGTCTCTGGACAGCATTCCTCCGCTCAGCCCAAGGTCAAGAAGAGCTCAGAAAGTGTCAGAACAGAAAGCATAGAGGGTACAAGCTCAGATTACAAGACGTAGGAGTGACGTAGATTAATAGGGAGGGAAGGGGGTGTGATCCTTAATTGGGAACACCACCATTTCTAGGAGATGTGTTCTTTGTTCTCTCACTGTGATTATTAAAGTTTCTAACTGGTAAGACGTTCCTCTCTTTGATCTCCTTATCTACTGCCACGGGGGGAGGAAGCAGATTCCCCGAAGCCTGACAGAAGGGTACAGAGACACTTGTCTGAAGCCCTACACTGACTGCCAGTGCTGAACTAGATGCACCAAAGACCTGACTCTTTATAACATAGCCTCCAACATTTTCACTCCCAAATCAGGATGTCAGGAGGGGGCGCACTTTTTGGTCCAGTGCCAGAGTGCTGGATCTTTGGCGCAATCCTACCGACAAGCACCAGAGTGCTGGAATGCAGAGCGAGCATCCTTTGGTCAGGTGCTCTGGCACAAGGCCTCACGCCAGAGTGCCAGACCAAAAAATGGGACATTCCAGGATGCATACAGAAGCTGGGATTTGCTTCTGTCAGCCTGGGATGTCCTGCTTAAAACAGGATAGTTGGGAAACGGGGTATGTTATAAGGCTGCTTCCTATTATCACCAACCATGGATAACCATATTTGTTTAAGGTTTTAAGCCTTGGTTACCAAACTTTGCCACCTTGGCATTCTAGCCTATGGCCACCTGTAGATGGCATCTATCGTGTGTATAAGGCAAGCCAGTTCTGTGTTTCGTGCTTGCATGAAATATTGCTTGACTTCTATCTGACCCTCTGCTTTTGTTCTCATTTAAATTCCTACTGAGACACAATCACAAAGGTTTTTTCCCCTAATGTTAATCTTTTGTAGTTGTCATTTGAACAACTTGTTCCTTTCGACTGAATAAAAATAATACTTCCTGATGTTCATCTTCTATCCTGCACTCTAGAATCAGACTTCATGCTGCACCCAACAATGCCCTATTTAAAAACACACATGGAAAAAAAGATGCTATAACATTTTTGACTCATGCTTTATATTACACGTTAAGGCTTCAGAAAAATAAAAGGAATGGGAGATGTTTGCATTCTAGAAGGGATCACTGACCCTTTGGGGTCCATTTGCAAATCAGACTAATTATTGTGGGCACCACAAACACACCACAATGAAGCACACGCCACATATTATTTTATTGAGAATAGAATGCTTCTTTCTAACCAAATTCCAGCAGGAGGAGTGGCAGGGGACGGGCTCTATACATGTCAGGGGTGGCCCCTGCAAGCATATACGGGCCCATGGGCACCATGTTGGCAACGCCTGCATTAGAGGACCTAGAAAACATCTGTTTCAGAATATCACAGTGTTGTTATTTAAGCAATAATCAAGCTCACATTTTAGGTGAAACACTCCATGACTCTTCTGTATGATCACAGCAGAAGGTGTTGCTTCCCTTCTTCTGCTGAGCTGTATTCTATAAGGACGCATGGCCAACTTTTCTATTCTCCTTCCATTCCTCAGACACAGTTTAGGTGCTGAATATTTACTTTGCCCCTCAAACTGACATCCTTGGAAATGCTTAGGCTCTTTTGATAAAACATCAGTGCCCACGCAGAATGATTCTTGAGGACATTCTGTCAGGCAGAACTAGAACGTTACCCATTTCAAAGAGTGCATTTATATGAATAGGATGGCCACTAAAGATGACATCTGTGTGCAACCTAATCCTCCACCATGGTTTGGAAGACTGAAAAATCACCATGGTTTGAGGGATTGCATGGTTTCAGATCCTGGTTTCTCACTGACCATTAAATAAAACATAGTTTTAACGTCTTGAAGAAATATGATTAATTAAAAATGGGAAGCAGAAGCTTTCAATCTCCTCTCAGGGATGAGAGAAGGGAGGGGTAGGAGCCTGAGGTTCACAGCAGCTCATTCTCATAGCAGGAAACCATGGTTTCTCATTGCATCGGAACCTGACTTTAGAGTGAGCAGTGGACTGTAAACTACCCAGAACACAGGAATCTCTACAAAGGCAAAATACTCTGTTTGGGTGGATAGCTTCTAAATGTATAACAAGATATAATATAAAAAGACATTTTTCACATTACATTTCATTTTTGTATTAAACTAATGAGCGCTTTAACTATAACGTACATATTTACATTGGAAAAAACACATTGTTATGAGTTTGTGGGTACCTTAACTCCTCTAACCTCCTGGCTGCCAGAAACTCCCCTAAATTCCTGACTCTAGTAGGTGTTGGAGTTTAATCATGGTTTGGAGTTTTAAAATGGGCTGCGAGATGCTGAATTTAGCAAAGTGCTGAAATACAGGCTAAACCACTTTCCTGTTCAGGAAATCACCTGGGAGAAGAGCCATTATGGAGAACAAAAGGGAGATAATGTGTGATTAACAAAGCATATACAGTGGTACCTTGGTTCTCAAACTTAATCCGTTCCAGAAGTCTGTTCCAAAACCAAAGCGTTCCAAAACCAAGGCTCACTTTCCCATAGAAAGTAATGCAAAATGGATTAATCCATTCCAGACTTTTAAAAACAACCGCTAAAACAGCAATTTAACATGAATTTTACTATCTAATAAGACCATTGATCCATAAAATGAAAGCAATAATCTATGTTCTGTACTATGAAATAAATAAGACAGTATTGTAGATGATAAAAATAAAAATTATTATTTTTTCTTACCTGCACTCATGATTGTCATTGTTTGGATGGGGGGGGGGGGCTTTTGTCCATTTCCGCAGCCACACAATCAATCAATCAATCATAAAATGAAAAACAAGCCGCAGTCACAAAAATGTGAAAGCCACACAAACAAAAATGCAAAAAATAGCAAAAACAAAAGCACCAAATATAACATCAGAACACTGCAATCTGAAACGGAAAGCTTTAATTACGATGGGAGGGGACTCAAATGAGCGGCACAAGGGCAGAAGCGGGAGGACAAAATGCTTAATTACTATGTGGGGGACTCAGATTAGCTGCGCAACAATAAAAACGGAAGCTCAGGAGCACGTTTGGCTTCCAGGTTTGCAGCGTACGGGTTCCAAGTTGTTTGGGAACTAAGCTGTTCGAAAACCAAGGTACCACTGTACTCTGTGGTTAATGGCAGGTGGGTGAGAGATAGTTAGCAGAGACAAAGCAGAGTTGAGTCTTAGGATTGAAGTTGGGGGTGATGTGGGCTGGAGGAGAAGTGATTGCAGGCTGTAAGCATCAGCTAGCTGGAGGAAAACAGTGGTAGTCATTTAAACACAGCAAGCAGAGCAGAGGAACAGAGGGCCATGGCTGATTTCTGCTCACCTCAAAACTGTGGCCATGGGAGAAGCAAGAACCTCTTGGAATGTAATGTTGTGAGCCCCTCCATCATAGGCTCAGGTTGTATATAACCATATATTATAAAGACTCCGCAGTCTCCGATGTGCCTTATTTCCAAAGGATACATAGGTAAGTTCCTGGACCCTGGAATCTCGCACCTCTCAGAGAGTGAGGTGGTGTGTAACAATATATGTAAGTTTGCACATGTTCTCTAAAGAGAATGGTTTTTCTTTCTGTTGTCTTTCCTGAGACGCTCTCTTCCTAACTGCATTAACAGCTTAATGTTCTGGCAGTGGTAATTAAAACAGATGTGGTTTTGCCTCCTCTCTCTGCCTTGCACCTGCAAAACATATTAATTACCTGTACAATAATTTGCAGGGCCACTTAACCTGATGTTTCTTGCTCCTCAAAAACCAATTCCTCCTCACATGTCAGCTCACACACTTCCTTCAGCCCTTTGCTTTATTAGCCTCAAAGAACATTAGACCATTGTGATAGATGGAGAAACATTTCCTTGTAGTGTAACCTCTTATTCTTGAGAGAATGCTCTTTTGTAGTCATTTTTTAAAGTCTCCTTTTAAAAATTAAGGCCTACAAATGCTAGTTGATTCTTTATGCGCTAGAAAAGGAAATACGTGTTTAGCATTCATTCAAACACCAGGAGCTAGAAATAATGGGTTTTAGAAAGGTAAAGGCACCCCTGACCGTTAGGTCCAGTCGTGGCCGACTCTGGGGTTGCGGCACTCATCTCGCTTTACTGGCCGAGGGAGCCAGCGTACACCTTCCAGGTCATATGGTCAGCATGACTAAGCCACTTCTGGCAAACCAGAGCAGTGCATGGAAACGCCGTTTACCTTCCCGTCGGAGTGGTACCTATTTATCTACTTGCACTTTGACGTGCTTTCAAACTGCTAGGTTGGCAGGAGCAGGGAACGAGCAACAGGAGCTCACCCCGTTGCGGGGATTCGAACTGCCGACCTTCTGATTGGCAAGTCCTAGGCTCTGTGGTTTAACCCATCCATGTCCCTACACTTACCTGGTAGCAAATCTTCTTGACCTCAGGGGACTTACTTCTGCTTAGACAAGTTTAAGATTATGCAGTGGAGTGATTAATACAGCTTAGAGGACCAAATGAATAAATAAAAGGGCAATGAAGAAGACCCTCCATTTCAATTGCTCATGCTGTATTTTATTATAGAGTAGCTTCATCATCCTTTCAGCTGGAGTTTGCATAAGCAAAAGGATGCCTGGAGCAGCACTGAATCATTCGTGCTGCGCATTGTTTCTGAAGATGCTAAAAATTGGATATGATAAAATCAGAACATTGCATACTTCTTCCAGGGATCAAAATCATGTAATTTTAGGGGAGTGGTTGTCATCGTCTTTTTCCTGCCTGCTGGAGGCAGTACTGTGAATCATTTCAAGACTTATTTTACAAGACTTTTCATGGCACTTTGTAAAAATACCCCCTACAACCCTGGAGCAGTTTTGGAAGTGATATTCCAGAAGTGTGATGGAAATGGAGACCTCACCAAAAACTGTACTCCTTTATGTTAAATGAAATGTCTGTGCAGTAGTAGTCTCTGACCTAACCTTTGAAAGGCTACTAAACCCTGGGATTGAACTCCCTCGGGGCTAGTTTTCAGTCAGAAATGTCAAAATGCTCTATTTGTATTGATGTGCATGTCAATGTAGGCATTAGCCACAATGCACAACATAGGGAAGTCTATAAGAACATGCCTGACTCCTACTTCAAAAAAAGGATCTACAAAAATTCACCACATGTGATTCAATGCTATTCACCATTTCTCTCTAAAATGAAAGATTAGATAATATGAAAATATATCATCCAGGCTTCTCTCAAATGTAACTACTAACAAACAAAACAGTTTTTATGCAGACATAACCTGTGTGGCATTTATCTCATGGTGGTTCTGTTATATTCCTGGATTGTTATAATCAATGTTCTTTCAGATTTACCTAGAGATATTTATCTCCTGGAAAAATCTCACTTAGCCCCAGAGCAGAGAAAGACAACCAGTGCACTGGAGTGCACTGGAGTCTTAGAAAGCAATTCTAACCCAGATCTGCTGGTTGGTTGGAGTTAGGTTAGAGCAATCTCTACTGGTGTGGGGTGCCATGCCCACCCCAGAGACCATAGTTGCACCCATGAAAAGATTCATGGGCACAGAACTACTACCGGTGCTGTTACTGGTGGTGATTGGCCCAAAACATGCTTCACATCACCATATAACAGCCATACTCTACAGTCCCCTCCCAGCCACATTGAAGCTCCTATTAACACCCCACCTATCCCCTTCTCTGTCCTTGCTCTTGAAACAGTTGTGAGAGCAGCAGCTCCAGTAATTCATGCTCCTTTCACCAACTCTCTTTCACTCTGCCTTTCAAATATCTATCTATCTATCATCTATCTATCTATCTATCATCTATCTATCTATCATCTATCTATCTATCATCTATCTATCTATCTATCTATCTATCTATCTATCTATCATCTATCTATCTATCTATCATCTATCTATCTATCATCTATCATCTATCATCTATCTATCTATCTATCATCTATCTATCTATCTATCTATCTATCTATCTATCTATCTATCTATCATCTATCTATCTATCATCTATCTATCTATCTATCTATCATCTATCATCTCTATCTATCTATCAGCTATCTATCTATCTATCTATCTATCTATCATCTATCTATCTATCATCTATCTATCTATCTATCTATCTATCTATCTATCTATCATCTATCTATCTAATCTATCTATCATCTATCTATCTATCATCTATCTATCTATCTATCATCTATCTATCTATCTATCTATCTATCTATCTATCTATCTATCTATCTATCTATCATCTATCTATATCTATCTATCTATATCTATATCTATCTATCTATCAATCATCTATATCATCTGTGGACCACCATAGCCAAAAACACTCCACACAGATTACACCATTTTGTTCTTTCCTGATTTATGAAGCTGTGCCAGGCCATTAATGTCAACGAGGATAACATCCACTTGTCTTTAAATTTAAATAAATCTCTTACATTTGCGCAATTGCCTGAGTCTGACAACCTTAATACTGATATACTTTTCCTAAGTAGGCACAATTCAAGGACAAAAAAGTACAGGATAAATATAGAGCTCCAATGTGGGAGTCCAATGTGACTGGCAAGGGGAGGGGGTGTTGGTTGGGATGGGGAGAATCTATATGCATAGGAACAGGATGAAGCAGCAAGGCCGGGATCAGGGTTTATGTGTTGCCAAACGGTGTGCGCGTGTGTGGGATTTAGAAGCTGAATTCAGAGTTATCTTAGAACTCCAAAGTTATGAGGGCCATGACAGGCATAAATCCAGATTATGGCGAATTATTAAATACCGAGTTAATTATACATTTGTAACCCACCTTTCCTGTGAAGCCTTTGGCATTACTGGCCAGTGTTTAAAATATTTGCTGCACTGCTGCTTTTAGTTTTAGAGCGCCTGTGTGTTTTTATGAGATGTAACTTGCCTTGGATAGACTGTGCCCCCATGGGCAGTATAAAAATAACTTAATGCATAAATAAATACCACCGTCACCCTGTCCCCATATCCCCTTGCAGCTACGTTAATTTGTGCATTGGAAATAATCACTTTTCTTCCTGCTTTTCTTCAGCTTCCAGTGTGAGGGGGCAGAGACTCTGTGGTTGACATCAGGTGGTGATTCGTTTCACCTGTGTTGTCCCACCTACCAACCCTTCAGAAGGGAGTTGCTTCATGGATATTTTGACTTGAGCTTTTAGTAAACGGTATGTTTAGTCAAATATTTGTATATAGTGAGTGAGCAGTTATTATTATTTTAGTATTATGATGCAGTGATGTTTAATGTGTTTTTGGGTATTTTTATTGTATTTAGACTTTGATTTTCCTGTGAACTACTTTGAGCACAGACTTACTTGTGGGAAATTTGGTATATGAATCAACTGATAATGGTAGCAATAATAATAATAATAATAATAATAATAATAATAATAATAATAATAAATTTATTTATATCCCGCCCTCCCCAGCCGAAGCCGGGCTCAGGGCGGCTAACAACACTAAAATAGTGCAACATTCTAAAAATTAATTAAAATCAAAATTAATGGCAATCATACTAAAGTTCTGTAAAGATTGCCAAAGGAGGGAGTCAGGCTGCACCCTGACCAAAAGCCTGGTGGAACAGCTCTGTCTTGCAGGCCCTGTGGAAAGATGTCAAGTCCTGCAGGGCCCTTGTCTCTTGTGACAGAGCATTCCACCAGGTTGGAGCCGCAGCCGAAAAAGCCCTGGCTCTAGTTGAGGCCAGCCTAACCTCTCTGTGGCCTGGGACCTTCAAGATGTTTTTATTTGAAGACCGTAAGTTCCTCTGTGGGGCATACCAGGAGAGGCGGTCCCTTAGGTACGAGGGTCCTAGGCCGTATAGGGCTTTGAAGGTTAAAACCAGCACCTTAAACCTGATCCTGTACTCCACCGGGAGCCAGTGCAGCTGGTATAGCACCGGATGAATGTGATCTCGCAGCGAAGAACCCGTAAGGAGTCTCGCCACGGCATTCTGCACCCGCTGGAGTTTCTGGGTCAGTCTCAAGGGCAGCCCCACGTAGAGCAAGTTACAATAATCCAGTCTGGAGGTGACCGTCGTGTGGATCACAGTGGCTAGGTCAGGGCAAGGGAGGTAAGGAGCCAACTGCTTAGCTTGGCGGAGATGAAAAAATGCCGCCTTTGTTATAGCTGCAATCTGCGCCTCCATGGAGAGGGAGGTATCGAAGATTACACCCAAACTCTTAACGGACGGTGCTGGCACTAATTGCACCCCCGCAAGAGATGGGAGTTACCCCCTCAATCCCATATCATCCCGTCCCAGCCAGAGGACCTCTGTCTTCGAAGGATTTAACTTCAACCAGCTCCCACGTAACCATCCAGCCATAGCTTCCAAGCATCTGATCAGTGTGTCTGGGGCCGAGTCAGGATGGCCATCCATCAACAGATAGAGTTGGGTGTCAATAGCATACTGATGGCAGCCCAGCCCAAAACTCCGGACAAGCTGGGCGAGGGGGCGCATAAAGATGTTAAAAAGCATCGGGGAGAGTATCGCACCCTGAGGCACTCCACACACCAAGGAGTGGCGCGATGACAATTCCCCCCCAAGCGACACCCTCTGTCCCCGACCAGAGAGAAACGAGCGCAGCCATTGAAGGACTGTGCCCTGGATCCCCACGTCGGCAAGGCAGTGGTCCAGGAGTTCGTGATCGACCATGTCGAAGGCTGCTGACAGGTCTAGAAGAATCAGCAGCCCCGACCCGCCTCGATCTAGCTGCCTGCGGAGATCATCTGTTAGGGTGACCAGAGCCGTCTCGGTCCCATGACCAGCGCAGAAGCCGGACTGGAATGGATCCAGAGCCGATGTTTCATCCAGAAACCTACCAAGCTGTTCAGCAACCGCTCTCTCAATCACCTTACCCAGGAATGGAAGATTCGAAACCGGGCGGTAATTGGATAGATCCAAGGGATCTAATGATGTTTTCTTTAAGAGCGGGCGCACCACTGCCTCCTTTAGTTCCCCTGGGAATGTCCCGGTGCCAAGGGACAAATTGATGATATCCCCCAGGGGGGCCCGCTCTTAAAGAAATTGTCTTAATGACAATTTCTCTTCACATCCTCTTCTTGTCTCTGCTGAATCTGTTTTCATGACTGAATACCTCTTGAGGCAGGGACCTACCTTCTAGAATTATGTACATAGATGATGCTATATGCAGCATTATATAAAGTCCTCTTTCTCTTTGCCTTAATCTGATGTCAGTCATTTTCATTAGGTGAGCCAGCATTCTAGTATTAGGAGAGGGGGTTCTTTTAAAACATCATGCTTTGTGATGGTGCTATATGTGTTATATGAAGCACTCCTCCCCTTTTTTTATTGCCTGAACCTGCTGTCAATCGGTATCACTGGATGAGTCTGACTTCTAGCATTTTTGTTTTAATGCTGAAGCTGAATTCTCAATTTTTCTGAACATGAATTTTCTCTCTTAAGACCCTGTAAAATAAAGGTTTAGTTGGATCCTCTCACCACTACAGTGAAATAAATTGTATTTCTTGTATACCTTTATTTCTCTTTGAGGGTTATGTGAAGCAGCATTATTGGGTAAACTACATACTAGTAGTTACTGTGGTCAGCCAGCACGGGTTCAGAAAGAAGCTGAACCCATTTCAGAAGAACAAGGATTGAGGCTGGAGTGGTGGACTTCTTCCACATTTTATAAAATGGATATCCTGGTGAGGTGAAGTGTGTGGTGATTTCTTTTCCCACAGCAGCACCCAGAAAGAGGACATAGCTTGTCAAAGCCCAGTACATTCCTCACAGGCCAGGTGGTGCGCCGTGTTGCTAGTGACATTTTTCTCATTGCTGAATTTTCAGTGGAGTAGAAGAAAGCCAGGCCTTGGAGGATTCCAGCAGAGTAGAAAATATTCAGAGGGCAAAAGCTATTTGCGGCCATCCTGATAAAGGGAGCAACTGGATTATTCTTAGCACAAGGCTAGAATCTGCAGTTTTATGTAAACTGTGATTCACTGTTCTTGAGGCAGGATGTTCTGCATGGGTGAAGCTTGCTTGGTACCCAGACAACATGAAACTATAATACTATACAAATAGGCAATGGAGGTTTTTCACTGGTGGTCTCAAAGTTGTGGAATGCTCTCCTTCCCATCAGTATTGGCATTCCACCGGCTCTCTAAGACCCACTTGTTTAGACAAATATTTCCCTGATCTCGTGACCTGAACATCCTCTCTTAATTGTTGTGATTGTTTTTGTTTGTTTTTTTAAATATTCTAATTGTGCTGTTCTAATGTGCTTGTTTTGGTGGGATTGTTTTATTGTGTATTTTAATTATGTGTGTTTATGTATTTTGTAATTTACTTCATACTTGTAACTCACTTCTAGGTCTTGCTTATGGTGTATAGAATTAGGCTGAATAGGATTTGGAATTTCACAGTGAAACCTCAGACGCTAGTGGGAAATTCGGCAGTAATGAAGGCTTGGGGTTTCAGTGCACTTCATAGCTACTTCGTAGCAGCTGGAGGAGGAGGAGAGGACAAAGGGTGAAGAAACAGCTACGAGTGGAGGGGCCCTTCCCCTTTCCCATCCTCTGGTCCTCCTGTGAAACTCAACAAATCTGCCGTACCTGGATCTAGGTGTTGAGAGTGCAGCTGAATGGGACACAGCTGTGAGCAGTACCATCCAGCTTGGGACTGCCCAGAAAAAGCAAGTCTAGAATGAGAGACTAAGGTGATGTCCGCTGCTTCCAGGAACTCTTCTCATTGTGAGATATTCATGGGTGAGCTGAGAGTGTGTTTGTGCCCTGGGTGAGAACCCAGAGGTTAGGGGGGCAGGTGCCCGAGAGAAGATTAACTGATGTTGATTTTTATATATTAGTAACTTTGTGTTAGTGTAACATTTTTATATGTAATGGTGTATTTTTGCAATGTTTTGTTTGTCTGTTGCTGCTTCAGTACACTGCTTAGATATGTTTTTTATATACAGTGGTACCTCAGGTTGCAGACGCTAACCCAGAAATACTACCTTGGGTTAAGAACTTTGCTTCAGGATGAGAACAGAAATCGTGTGGTGGCGGCGCGGCAGCAGTGGGAGGCCCCATTAGCTAAAGTGGTACCTTAGGTCAAGAACAGTTTCAGGTTAAGAACGGACCTCCAGAACGAATTAAGTTCTTAACCCGAGGTACCACTGTATTAAGTAGTATAGCAATTAATTAAATAATCAAGTTACTTGGCTACTTTCCCTCCCCCAAAGAAACAGAAGCAATTCTGCATAGTCAATTATTGGCACACTGGAACATGCCCAGTTGCTCTCCTAGATACCTGACCACCCTGTCCTTTTTGCATTGTAACAAGTTGTACCCTCCATGTTCAGATTTCTGCTCTGCTCTTCTGTGTTAAAAAGCAGCTGGCCTTATTCAATTATTTGTTTGCTTCCTAGTAGGAGTGCATATCCCCTTTGTAACTTGCCTCTTCTCTATTTCAGATTGTCCCTTCGTACAGACTTTGCCCTGGGCTTGCCTCCACAGTGCCTGCTAGCAGTATTTTTCTGTCAAAACCAATAGGTTTCAACTCTCCACACAGTCTAAACAGATTTCCCAAGTACATATCCATAAAACCTGACAGCTGGGTGCTCTGTCCTTCAACATCCAGCTGTTCCGAGCTGGCATACAGCTGGGGATGCTCAGTTATAAGGACAATTGTCTGTTCTAATTGTAAGGGATTCAAAAGTGAAATATTAGGTCACTTTGGCCTTGACAACAGCCAAAGTATAATATCTGGCACAGCAGACTATTTGAGGGCATAATAATCTGAAAGATTGTCATGTTTATAGCTGGATGACAGTTGGATACATGAACATAAATGCCTATATTTTCAGCCATTTTTGTCCAGGCTCCTGCTCAGACCATGATGGCAGAGGATCTTACTTAAGTGTAAGGAAGAGATCTTTATTGAAAGAGGGAAGACTTACAGGCTCAGCAAGATTTAATGCCTTCAGAAGCTACTATATCTAGGCTCCATGACAGGAAAGGTGAGGTTGGCTGTGTTAGGAGCAGCAGTCCAAGTTTAAGGAGGACAAGACCAGGGTGAGGGGTTCTGTAATATAGAGAAGCAGTGCAGTTGTTCCAATGGGTTGGCACACCCACACACCAAGTTCTTAAAGACAGGGCAAGGTACGCCCATTCACAAGACTTTCATACCTTGTGAGATTGCCAAGCATGCAGACATGCAACATGTCTGAAAAGATGTGCCTTCCCAGCAATGTGAATGTTGGTGGGTCCTGGGTGACCAGCCTCTGCCCTCCTCTTCTGACCCCAGTTTCCCCACCCTTGGTGGTTCACTGACACCCTCCCTGGATTCCATTGCTCTGCTCCCCTGCCAAGGAGGGAATAGGGGAGATAGAGAGTCCTATTTCCCCAGTGGAGGCCACCATATATTGTGAGACAGAACTGCCCACTTCCATCCAGCCTCTGTTCTCTCCATGTCATCCTCCCGTTCCCCATCCTCATCTGCCTCAGCCTGCTACTCTACTCCTGAGCCCAGTGACATCTTGGGACTCGGGTACAATTATTCTGTGGTTAAAATTTGTTTGTATTATATATGTTCAGTTACAGCATTTATTGCATTTTTGACACATTATAATTGTTTACCTTTTTAAAAAAATAAATAGAGTTTTAAAATATATATAATTACACTTGGGGGTGTTCTTTTTCTCTCTTGCTTATCACATGATTATTTATAGGGCCGTTTTCTACAATGACTGCACCTTCTTTCCTCATAGAAAGTCATTGCTTCTGGTGAACAGCTCAATTTCATGGCAGCAAAGAAATTTCTTGGATTCTTAAGCCTACGCGCTGCCATTCTAAAGGTGGGAAATACAGCAATTCCTGGTTTGAGTGAAATTGAATGCAACTCTCTGTGGAAGGAGATTGCCCTGGTGGAAGTGTGGCGGGTGGGAAGGAACTCCATAGATACATGGAAAACTACATGTGTAAGTGGGAATGAGTGGAATCCAGTGGGGAAGCGAATAATGACCTACACACACACACACACACACACACACACACACAATCATTTTAATTGCCTTCCTTTCATATGCCAGTCATTGGCATTAAGTTACCAGCTGTTGTATTTGCTCAATAACTCTGCGCTACAATGATTATTTTTCTGTGAGAAGATGAATGCCCTTTTAATTTTCTACTTAAAGGTCATTAATTTAGGGGGATAACTCTCCCCTGTTTTTGTTCTTATTATGGTGTCATGTGAAAAGCAGCTGATTGGGTTTCTTTAGAATTCTTTATAGTTTAGAATACTTCAATTAAAGCCCCATTAATTCATCTCCCTTCAAGGCTAAATTTAATCAGCGAATTATCACATCCATGGCATTTAACCAATTTTTCATGGGAGTAGCAAGTCCAAAAAGGGGGGGGGGGCAGGGAAAGACAGAGGATAAGAAGGAAGATTTTCTGCACTGAGAGATCATGCCAAGGAACACTGGTGTAGTATCTTTCATGAACCAGTGTAATAAAGTGGATCACTGGCCTCCCTGATCTTATATAAAGTCCCGTCATGTGAGATCAATTAAGTGTTAATTTGCAAACCATCGTCTTGTTAAAGAAAGACGGCCTCTCTGAAACCAGTGAAGTTGCAGGTGGCATTATCTTGAACATCTTGCATTCAGCTGCCACAGCACACTCCCCTTTCTCTAATAATGACCGCTCCCCGCATAAAACGTGGGGTCACCTTTGCATGGACGCGCGCAGCCCCTGGATCTGGAGCGGCTCCATCAGCATAGGCTTGGCCTTGCCTTCCCTCAGGTGGGATACCTGGAGGTCTCCGCCTACCCCAGTCAGTTGTCCAATCCCACCTGGGGGAAGCGTTGCCAAGGAGACCAGGCCAGGTGGGGGAGGGATTACCTGCCCACACAATAGAGGGAGGATCTTACCTGGGAATCCTCACTTGGCTCCAGAGCTTCTCCCACCCTACCCACCCTCAGTTAATGCCTTATTTTGCAGGTTAACTTTTCTTCACAGGTTTTGCAGGTTAACTTTTCTTACAGGTATGCGGGCGCTGCTACGTTAAGGTCGCTGTCAAAGGGCCAGAAAGGAATTTGCTTGCATTGGCAGGTTTCGCCTTTCCCGTAGCAAAACGTCACAACTTTGGCGGTATCAGGCCTTGGGCGGAATCCTTTTGTCCATCTTCCTCTTTGCAGCGGCGATACCAGGGTTCCCCGTTAAAGGGGTTCCTGAAGGGAGGCTTTGACCGTACGCCGAAAGGTCGTCATTGCTCTCCCCTGCGGCGGCGGCGTAACGGGGGCGGCTATCTCTGCTTGAACATATGTTCTCCAGAGCCGGCCCACCCCCCCCACACACACTGGATAACCCTGATGCTCCCTAGGTCCCCGGCTGGGGACTGGGGAGGGAGAACGCCCAATGCCTGAGCCAAGGTCTACCCACATTTGAAATTTAATAAAGTTGTGGCCAATTTAATCCCATAGCACGTTGTATTGAGTCGTTATTCCACATGACGGGGGGGGGGGGCGCTCGGGACCTGGGGACTCCGCCTGTCCACGCAATGAAGTTGCTTTAAGTGTGTCAAAAGTGGGACATTCATGCTCCTGGTGAGTTTACCGTGTGCTGGGTCATTGCTTTCTATCTTGCAACCATTTCAAATCCCTGCCCACTCATGAAACTGCCCCTGGGCTGGTCACCTTAAGTCTCATTAGTTCTCAGTAAAACCTGACTAGATCTTTAAGAGGGTAATGCGGTACATGACCCATGAGATGTGTTTTTATTTTTAAAAAAAGTTTAATTCACCCTCACCCCATCAGTTTTTTTCACTCATGCATGACTCACTCTTTTTCTAGTAATCTTTTGCACAGCTAACTAGGCCACAGCAAATGTTTGCCTTTTTACCTTTTGACCTAGTTTATTGTTGTCATAAATAATAGGATCTCAGTAAAATTAAAGGAATAACTATGTCTTAGATATTAAAGAATATTATTAATCATCTGGGGAGAAGAATTGAATATTTTTAAATGAAAATAATGTATGTGAAGATCAAATATATTAACTATAAATCTGTTTCGGTGGAGAGTAAAAAAGTAACGGATGGTTAAGTTCAGTCAAAGGCGACTATGGGGTTGCACCGCTCATCTCGCTTTCAGGCTGAGGGATCCGGCATTTGTCCACAGACAGCTTTCCGGGTCATGTGGCCAGCCTGACTAAATTGCTTCTGGCGCAACAGGACACTGTGATGGAAACCAGAGTGCACAGAAACTCTGTTTACCTTCCTGCAGCAGCGGTAACTATTTATCCACTTGCACTGGCATGTTTTCAAACTGCTAGGTTGGCAGGAGCAGGGACCGAACAACGGGAGCTCACCCTGTCATGGGGATTTGAACCACCAACCTTCTGATAGGCAAGCCCAAGAGGCTCAGTGGTTTAGACCACAGCACCACCTACGTCCAGTAGAGAGTACACATGCTATAGCCACCTATAGTCCTTTTGCTTTGCTTTTCTAGGACTCTTTCGTGTACACAGAACATCTAGGAGTGGATTCCTGCTGAAACTCTCATATCCATAAGTGGCAGCCCCAAGAAAACCATTACTAGTAATGTATTTTCCTCAGTCTTTTTGTAATAAAGTGTCTATTAAGAAACCTTTTGCTGTAAGGTTTATTTTTCAGATGGCATGCTATATCTAAGTGGAGCTGCATCTGAAGCAAAAAGCAAACAGACCCAACAACAAGAAAAGCTTTTCATTACATTCTTTAATTAGCTCTTTATGTCACTAACATGATAGTGCTGAGAAAATGAGGGCATATTATTGATGTGCAGCTTAGAACATTACCGCAAGATGAGAGACATTTGTTTGATGTATCTTTTAAACTCTGCTATGCATTTCTCTCACATTGGGTCAATTTAGTAAGAACAATGTCAAGGTCTTTCCTTAATCCAAGCCGCCACAAGTGATTTTATCTGTTTTTTTTTTTTTTTGCAGCTTTATCTGTGTGCCTTTCTTAAAAACCTAGTACAGTGAGAAAAAGTTTTCTTTGTTAGTATTTCTCCTCTTTTCTTCTTTGTGCTTGTAATCCAATTTTAAAGGGGAAACTACTTTTGTTTTTAAATGTAATGGGAGCAGGAACCAAAGGGATCCATGAGTGTGTGTCACAGGTTTTCCCTCTCCAGCTTTCCAACCTGCACTCTGTGTGTTTCTTAAACACCCAAAGGTCCAAAATCTCCTTACACGCCCACCAAAGGGCGTTTCAGAATGCCATAACCCTGTTATAAAAAGAACCCTAACATTAATTGGGGCATCAAAATCTTCTAATCATGGATGAAAGCAGTGATATGGTATAGGCAGAGGGGAGAACTCAAGGCACATAGCTATAATTAAAAAGCAAAACAAAACATTTTTTAAGGAAAGCAGAGTTTACATAGCAATTAAAAGCTAAAGGAAGAAAACCAGCAAAAATGTGTAAGAAGCGGGGGAGGGGGGGAATGCAAGATTCATTTATGCAAATATATTCCTACATCTCCTGGCACAATAGTTAGCCTAGAAGGCTTGTAAAAAACAACAACACACATTTAAGTTTCTAAGTGAGTTCTTTGCTTCAATACATTTCAAAATGGGCAGATTGATTCATCCTTGGTTTGCAACGCTCAGGTCTGGTAAACCTGTGGCGGCTCAGAGGTTTCTGGAGAACCACACAATCTCCACCCTGGTGGCACACTGACAGAAATTCCTCAGGCAGCAGTGAGAGGGTGCAATCTCTATGTTGAGTGTGACATGCAAATATGCGACAGATTTGCTGCCATACATGTTTTGAGTAATTGATTTTATTGGTTGTATTCATAGGCTCAGTACCCCTATATCTTTATGGCTTGGGGGGGGAGGGGGAACCATGATCTTTGTGCTCTATTCTTTCATCCATTTATAACTACTAACATTTGGTCACAGGCTGCTCGGATTTTAAACTCAGAACAAGAAAGTTTCTTTAACTTTTACATCCCCCACCAACAAAACAAGAAGATTATAAATTCTTCTTACGTGAAGTTTATCCTATTACAAGATTAGAACTGTGCAAAAACCCAATCATTTTCAACACTTGTTTGCTCACCAGCATATTACATCTCTAGGTATATAATACCAAGAACTGGTAAGGTGGGCGTGGAAGGAAATCAGTGGATAAATGAGGGTATGTGGAGCCACTGACGGGTTTAATGATATTTTTATACATTGTGTGTGTATCTGAAGAAGTGTGCATGCACACGAAAGCTCATACCAAGAACTAACTTAGTTGGTCTTTAAGGTGCTACTGGAAGGAATTTTTTTTGTTTTTACACAGAAGCTAGTAATTGCTTTTGAGAGAATAGGCTTTGTGACACCACAAACACCAACTTCATCCAAATCTACAATGCATCTTCTTCTTACAACTTTTACTCCAGGTCTACTTAATAAGGAGGTGTTAATAGTCATTAGGATGGTCATTTGTCATCTGCTACAGAGGATGGTTCTCTATATGAAGGGTTATCAGAGGACAGACTACTGCTTGAAGAACTCTCTAGTCCAAGAAGGGAGAGCAAAGGCCTTGAAGCTCATCAACAGTTAGCACCTTGACAACAGCACACAAGCTGTCTTTCCCATTATAGTGAGATTATTATTATTTATTATTATTGCAGTTTAAATTACAGTAATTATTTCTATATCTGTAAAGGTAAAGGGACCCCTGACCATTAGGTCCAGTCGTGACCGACTCTGGGGTTGCGGCGCTCATCTCACTTTATTGGCTGAGGGAGCCGGCGTACAGCTTCCAGGTCATGTGGCCAGCATGACTAAGCCGCTTCTGGCGAACCACGGAAACGTCGTTTACCTTCCCGCCAGGGCAGTACCTATTTATCTGCTTGCACTTTGACGTGCTTTCGATCTGCTAGGTTGACAGGAGCAGGGACCAAGCAATGGGAGCTCACCCCGTTACGGGGATTTGAACCGCCGAACTTCTGTGGGTTTAACCCACAGCGTCACCCACGTACCTCTGCATATAAACTAGCAGAAGCAGATTTCCTGTCTCCTCTTTGTCCTCTTTTCTGGTGATAACATTTGGTGGTGCATAAGTGGCCACACTAAAAGGCATTGCAGATACAAATTAAGTCCTACAATCCTACTCTTTGGGTATGCCTTATGAATATTGCAAGCAGTAAATTCAAGAATGAATGATAAAGAAGCTAAGCCAATATACTTTAGCAGTTTGGCCATTGATCATCTCAAATTATTTATGCTTAAGTGTGTGATCTAGTACAGTTTTTGTTTTTCCTGGAGGCAGTAGGTCCACAACAAAGGCTAAATAGGCTCAGCATTGCAAGTAACAGAAGAAGGTGGCAAACCCCCTCCTGCCTCTGTATGCACTCCTACAGGATAGATAAATATATAGTTGTTAGAAGGATTTCTTCAGAGGGTTTCATTCTTGAATAGCAGGGAGAGAAAAAAATATTTTTATTTTTATTTGCCATACAGTGATACCTCAGGTTACATATGCTTCAGGTTACATACACTTCAGGTTACTGACTCTGCTAACCCAGAAATAGTGCTTCAGGTTAAGAACTTTGCTTCAGGATGAGAACCGAAATTGTGCAGCAGGAGGCCCCATTAGCGAAAGTGGTGCTTCAGGTTAAGAACAGTACAGACCTCCAGAACGAATTAAGTACTTAACCCGAGGTACCACTGTATATAGTTTCCATATTTGCCTTAGCAGTCCAACAGATTGGACAGCGTTTCAACAACTGTACAACATGGGATCTGGCATGCTGAGGACTACCTCTGCTAAAACATAAGTATTCAAAGTCAGTCAATACTTAAGACTGACTGACTTCACTGCATAATGCAATCTGGCAATATGTCTGGGTGATTGTGGATATAACTTCTTCTTCTTCTTCTTCTTCTTCTTCTTCTTCTTCTTCTTCTTCTTCTTCTTCTTCTTCATGCATGTCCTGTGGTGGTGCTATAATGCATTGTGAAAATATTGGGGCAAGGTTCCTTTCAAAAAGCATTGGTTGCAAAGTTAGAGAATAAAGATGATCAATATAACTCTTATGAATGAAAGCTAACTAAGGGAGGTATATATGTTATTGTACACACACACACACACACACACACACACACACACACACACACACCTTATCATAAGCCCTGAAAGGGATGACTCTGACTGCAATTCCAGTTGCATTAAGAATCTTTAGTCCCCTAGTAAATCCCTTCTTGCTACCAGCAAAGTGGACGGTCAGCCTTTGCTCAAATGGATATTCTGCAGCAATAGGCTTTGACCCCACTAGCAATCGTGTAAGACATGATGAATTTGCAGTATTTAAATTTTTGAGTCATGTGGATCAAATTGTACCAGCCACAAAATAAGCTTTTCCATCTCTGTCTTAATATTGCTCTCTAGCTGTGCTCTTACTACCAGCTCCTTTAGGGATTTTAAGCTATCCTTTTCTTTCTCTCCTTGGGGTTTGTCCCCCCCCTTCTCCCCCTTGCTTTTGTATCCAGACAAGATCTGTGCTACAATAAACCTTTGCCACTAGCAGGAATCTAGCAGTCACAAACAATTAGTCCTTTCTCTGAATTGTCCAAGGTTAATTTTAGCCTGCAAAACTGTCTACTGCCAGATCTGATAAGTTTTCTCCTTCAGCTCCAGCTGTCTGGTCCCTGATGGGATTTTGGCTACAAGGATGGCATTATCAGCCCATTAACCATCACTAGCCGTGGCACTGTGAGGCTGATTAATATTGATCACTTGTTCCATAGAGTTATCAGATGATGCTGAGTAAATTCGATGGTTGGCTGTTTCTGAGGGAGCTTTTGTGTTTACTGGGTTGACAGAACTTCATCCTATGGTTCTGCCGATAGAGACCAAGAGATTATTAGGGAAGGAATAACATATTTGCTTCACCAGCAACAGGTGTCAGGATGTAAAAATTCACAAACAGGAAAGATTTTCCTGTTGAAAACTTCACAAAAACCAGCAATTGTTTTCTCTGTAACATTTCTGCGACTAAGCATGGTTTCAAATGACTGAAATGTGCCTTGGGCCCGTAGATGCCCCCAGGTTGGTTAAAGTGACTGCTTATTTTCTATGGTATCATGGAAGAATTAGAGGACACACCACCAAACAGGGAATTTCAAAGAGGACACACCACACACCACTGGGAGCATTGAAATGACCTTTCTCCATGAAGTGGTCCAAATGCAGTGGCCAGACTTCTGTCTGGCTTTCCATTTAACTCTCATATAACCCCTGTTTTAAAACAGCTGCATTGGTTGCCAGCTCATTTGGGTTCCAATTCAGGGTGCACATATTAGGGTTGAAAGTGTTAAATGAATTATGCCTCAGTTTTCTGAAAGACCACCTCCTTCTCTTTTGGGTGTCCTCTTGATAGCTCCAATGCCCTGAGAAACTTGAGGGTGGTGGTGGAAGGAGCATTCTCTGTGGCAGCCGCTAAGTTGTGGAATTCCCACCCCACAGAGATGCACTGGGCACCTTCACGAAGCAGTTTTCACTAAATGTTGGAGATGCACCTCTTTAGCTTAATCATCTGAAATGTATGATTTTACAATCCACCCTATTCCTGTAATTGTATACCTGAAGGAGCGTCTCCACCCCCATCATTCAACCTGAACACTGAGGTACAGCACCAAGGGCCTTCTGGCGGTTCCCTCACTGCAAGAAGCGAAGTTACAGGGAACCAGGCAGAGGGCCTTCTTGGTAGTGGCGCCCACTCTGTGGAATGCCCTCCCGTCAGATGTCAAGGAAATAAACAATTACCTGACTTTTAGAAGACATCTGAAGGCAGTCCTGTTTAGGGAAGTTTTTAATGACTGATGTTTTAATGTATTTTTAATCTTTTGTTGGAAGCCGCCCAGAGTGGCTGGGGAAACCTAGTCAAATGGGCAGGGTATAAATAATAAATTATTATTATATTGCAATTGATTTTGGACTGCTTTTAATGCTGTATTTTAAATTGTTGTGACTCACCCTCGGACTCTAGGGTGAAGGACAGGAATAAATCACCATCATAATACTCATGTACTGATGTCGATTTCTTCTGTACTAAGAAATGCAAACTGACAGTATGCCCTAGAGTAGGGTGGGAAACCTGCAGTCCATGGGTCAAACTGGCCTGCTGGACCACCCCATTTTAACCAAGGGGCTAGTTTGGGGGAAGCCACACACTTGCCCCATGCCTGACATCATGTATGGGGTGGAGTGGGAATGGGAGGAGCTTCAAAGGATAACTCAGGAGCTTGAAGTGGGCTTCCTGTTGTTCCTTTGCTGGATGTAAAATTCATGAACAGGAAAGCTGATAGGAGTATGTCTTACTCAAGTGGGGGGGGAGGTAGCCCCCAGATCCAAAAAGGTTTTCCCCTTGCACTAGAGCTTCTGCACACAAAGAGGGATCCCAGTCATTCTCTGTGTGCAGCACGGCTGCCAACTTGAATAAAACATTGGGGGCCCCAGGTCAGCTCCTGCCTGCATTATTTATCACAAGACACGGTACACACACCCAGTGCGGGATTTACGTATAAGCTAAACAAGCTATAGGGACGCGGGTGGCGCTGTGGGTAAAAGCCTCAGCGCCTAGGGCTTGCCGATCGAAAGGTCGGCAGTTCGAATCCCTGCGGCGGGGTGCGCTCCCGTCGTTCGGTCCCAGCGCCTGCCAATCTAGCAGTTCGAAAGCACCCCTGGGTGCAAGTAGATAAATAGAGACCGCTTACAAACGGGAAGGTAAACGGCGTTTCCGTGTGCAGCTTTGGCTCGCCAGAGCAGCGATGTCACGCTGGCCACGTGACCCGGAAGTGTCTCTGGACAGCGCTGGCCCCCGGCCTCTTTAGTGAGATGGGCGCACAACCCTAGAGTCTGGCAAGACTGGCCCGTACGGGCAGGGGTACCTTTACCTTTACCTTTTTAAACAAGCTATAGCTTAGGGCCCCACTCTCTTGGGGGCCCCCCAGTAAAATGAAAGGGAAAAAATGGATGTACAATTCCAAAATATAAGATAGAAAACAAATAAAATAAAACCTACATACAGTTTTGTGTTGGTAGGCTCCTGTGATGCAAGTAATGGGCCCTGCCTGCTTGCCTACTCCCTAAAATATCACTGGTTTGCTCATTTCTATATTGCTTTAGATACCTATTAGGTCCATAAATTACCATACACCATATATTCAAAACAAAAAACAATTTGGACATATTGAGGGCCCCATTACCTTCAGTAGCTTAGGGCCTCATCAAACCTAAATCCAGCCCTGCACACACCATTTGAAGGCCAATGCCCATCAACTTGGGGGGCAGCCCCCTCAAATATTTTATTGGAGGGAAGGGACCTTGGCCCCTAGGAGTTTGCTCCTATGATGTGGAGCCACTCAACACGTGTGTGTTGGATGTAATGGCTGTCAAGGGTTCATAATGATGGGGGCAGGGCCCTCTATGCCTTTCAAGACATGAAGAGCATTATATGAACCATCTCATTCTCTTTCTTCAACATGAACAGAATGGCAACAGGCAGAGTGGCTAAACTGCATAATGATACTATCGACACCTACGGCAAATTTGTGAGGTTTGCTTTCAGGGCAACTGAGGCAAATACAGTGGTGCCTCGGGTTACAGACGCTTCAGGTTACAGACGCTTCAGGTTACAGACTTCGCTAACCCAGAAATAGTACCTCGGGTTAAGAACTTTGCTTCAGGATGAGAACAGAAATCGTGCAGCAGTGGCGCGGCAGCAGTGGGAGGCCCCATTAGCTAAAGTGGTGCTTCAGGTTAAGAACAGTTTCAGGTTAAAAATGGACCTCCAGAACGAATTAAGTTCTTAACCCGAGGTACCACTGTACCAGGTTCCAATCTAATGCACTCAATAAAGAATGGAACTTTATTTTTTAACTAGGACCATTGTGTAGCAACTTTCAGAAGGGACCTACAACTAACTAGAAACATATTTCCCCATTGGTGTCCCCTCTTGACAACAGAGCATTTTAGAGCTAGTTATCTGACCAGTTTCCTTAAGAAATTGCTTTATTGAGCTGTGCTTCCAAGGGATGTCCTCTGAAGTCTTGTGTGGCTGCTCCACAAGGTCCCACTCATTTTCTGTTAGCCTGTCCTTATATTGGAGAGATCCAAGAGATCTCTCTCTGAAACCTTTGTTAACACAAGCAAGCAGGCACACCCCGGCAGAAATGGTTCAGTTTCTTTTGAGTGGCAGTAATAGCTTCGTAACACACAGTGTGACCCTCTATGTGCTGGCTGCTAAAAAAGAAAAAAACAACACACCCCAGGAACAATGAGTTAGATAAAATTGCTATAAATTGTTGTGGTGATTCAGAGGTTTAATCTGAAAGCAATCTGGATTTGAGTTTGTTGGTGTCTCTGGCAACTTTTCTCTCTTACATTATGGATGTTTGCAAATTGGATTTTAAAATGGCAATAGAATATTGGAACTGGAGCTGTCAGAGATGCTCAGGATGTGTTTTAATGCTCAGGAACTTGGCTGTCGTGGACTGGTTGGACACAGAAGAGTGGTGGGAAGAACCAGGAAGGGAAGAAGGCTCAGAATTCAGGAATTGGTGGTGGGACAAAGATGAGTGGTCAGAGGGGAAAGACTGGGAAGAAGAGGTGTCAGAAGCTGAAGGGGTAACAGGGCTTGGTGAGATGGGACAGTCTGTGGCAGAGATTGAAGAATCAGAAGCTGGAGCTGGAGAGGTGGAGGAGGGAGGTTAAGAGACAGAGATGAGTTGGGCTAGTGAAGAGTCACAGGAGTCTCCCACTCCTGCTGTGACAAGCTCCTCTCCCCATTGTCTCCCAGAACCAGGAGTGGCATAAAAAGGGCAGAGGAGAGATTGGTTGCACACAGGCACGGTCTCCATTTGCTTGGAAAAAGCCCTGGAGAGGAGGAGACATAGGCAGCTGTGAAGGTGGGGACCTTTAGTCTTGACAATTGATTTCATGGAAGAAGACCCATGAATGAGGCCTCATTAGATGTGACACTCAGCCAAGTTTGTGGAGATTGTATTTTTGCTATTTAAGAGTGAACTCTAACTTTGGACTGTGACCAGCACGCTCTGTGACATTGACAAAGTCTTTTTTTACATTATATATTTTTATATTATGGGTGTATGTTCTGGATTATTTTATTGGCTAGAGCAAGAAAGCTTATGGAGCACTACTGGACTAAGAATCTTAGCATCTATGTTTCCAGTGCACGCTGATAGACATCAGAAGAAAATGTGTACCATGCCTGCCTTTGTTCATTCTATCAGTAGAAAATATTATGATCAAGTGAGAACATCTCCCACCTTGTTTGAAGACTAGGGCTTTGAGTTTTTGCCATTTTGCATAATTGCATATTTATCTGTGAAATTGCTCGGTGCATTTTGCATAACTGCATGGTCCTCATTCAAATTTTAAAAGGAGACCCAACAGATGGAGGGCAGAGAAATAAAATCTTACCAGTTAGAATGGTGAATCATCCTGTACATACCAACTTCAAGTTATAGCCCTCTTGGTACATTATAGCTCCATGCTGGAAATCTGTTACTATTTCTAATTTTGCTGAAATTAAAAGCAGAGAGCCAGATTAATATACAGAGCTAGAACCTGTGAACCAGGATCATTAATGCTACTGAAAGTAAACAAATTAAGTTGCAGTTGCTCCAGGTTTTCTGCCCCCTGCGCTGCTTACAAGCTGGATCTGTGCAGTTTGTAGAAAGTCAAAAGGAGTGCTTAGCACTTGCCTGCTTTGTTTTGAAGCTAAAAGTTGATCTGATACTTCCTACTGAGCACACATTATATGATGTGTTACTTAGATGTAATACTACTTTTTAGTTACAACTTCTAAGCAACGGTAGACTGGAAACTCTGTAACTCTGTCTCAATTGCCAAGATTCTAGACTAAGGGGGAACCTGTCATTATACAAATAGAGCTGGATTACAACTAGGGTTTGAGGAGATGTTTGGCACTGTCCACATTTTAATGAGAAGCTACCAAATTCACCACTTGAACCAATAGTTATCCACTGAGATTCACACCTCTCTGAATTTTGCCATGCAATTCTCCAGCCAAGAAATAATGTGTATATTAGGGGTATTGTGTGCATAAAGGTGCATATGTTAGTGAGAATAATACACAATTATAAATTACCTTAGGGGAAATTCCTTGCACTGATGTATATATTAGTCAAGCCATACAGAAGTATGCTTATTAGGAGAAATTTGAATTAAGGATCTTTTTAAAATGCAAATTGCTGTGGAAATGTGAACTGAATTTATTCTTGAAAAAAAATGAGAAAACCAGAGTGCCAAAACAGACAAATTTATCTGTTCCTTACTCCAAATCCCATCAGCCCTATCAACGATGGCCAGTGGGCAGAGAAGACAGGAACTTAGCACTACTGAAGTGGCACAGAATTTGCCCCAAAGTAGCTATCACAATATAGGACGCAAGTGGAGCTGTGGTCTAAACCACAGAGCCTAGGGCTTGCTGATCAGAAGGTCAGCGGTTTGAATCCCTGCAACGGGGTGAGCTCCCATTGCTCGGTCCCAGCTCCTGCCAACCTAGCGGTTTGAAAGCACATCAAAGTGCAAGTAGATAAATAGGTACCACTCCGACGGGAAGTTAAATGGCGTTTCTGTGTGCTGCTCTGGTTTGCCAGAAGCGGTTTAGTCATGCTGGCCACATGACCCGGAAGCTGTACGCCGGCTCCCTCGGCCAGTAAAGTGAGATGAGAGCCGCAACCCCAGAGTCGTCCCCGACTGGACCTAACAGTCAGGGGTCCCTTTACCTTTAGCTGTCACGATAACAACGGTGGTACCGTTTGTGCCACCACTTCATTTCCTTAAACCAGTTTCTGTGATAGGCTTAAGTGGTTCATAAGAGTGGCCATAACCAGCCTTACTTCCCATTCATCCCTTCTTGATCAAATTAATGGGCTCCACTAGATAATTATGAGCGGAGAGCATTTTATTACTTGGAAGTTCTTTATGCACAAGAGATTCATTTCCTTGTGATGATAGCCAGCTGTAAAACGATGGGTGCAATCCAGCTTCATTAAAATCAACATGAGTTTTGTTCTCAGTGGACACCAGCTATTATCATGCTCCCTCAGAAATAATTGTTTAAGTGTCTGCTATAGGATTAGAAAATGCAAATGAACAATACTTCTTACTCTTCCTTTCCAAATGTCTGCTCTTTTGCTTGAGAATGTGCATAATTTACATACTGTGTTACTTTAGATGGGAGAAATTAACATTTCATATTTTTTTAAGAATTGGAGGAACTTGATACTGTCAATAGTCTGTGGGTCCAAAAATTGTTGGTTGTTACCACCTGTTGCTTAAACTGCTGTACATGTTGGACTAGATTTAACATACAGGTAGGAAGGGATGCTAATGTGATGTCTGACATTGTTCGGTGCCTCTATACAGTTGGTGCTGCTGCAGTATCAATGTCTATTGTGTCCAAGCTGCTTTGTCAGGATGTCCAAATTAAAGATTCACTGTGTCTGGATGCAATACATGCACTCTTTGATCAAGCAATGTATGCTATAGATGTAGAACTAGCCTGGAAGCACAATGACAGGTTTAAAGCTATAATGCTAAAGTTGTGAGAGTCTGCTGTTAAAGAGTATAAGCACACACTTTGCAGATGGCACTGCATCTGAAGCTTTGTTTCAAGGGATCACTACACTCATTGATTGAAGGCCATTAATGCAACCACGCAGCGTGTCTGCTGGTCGGGGCACCAACCACCAGATTTGCTTTCTTTCTATAGCCTTTGGAAGCAGCCCAGGCTATTTTGGATCTGCTCTGTGTTCATTCCAATTTATCCAGGTCCAGCTCGGATCTGTTAAATTTCAAGCTTCCCCCCTCACATTTACTGTACTGGGGAATCTAACAATGGTCATAGCTCCCCCCTCCTTTTCACATAAGTGGATGAAATTTACAGGCAAGGGAGTTTGTTTGGCTTAAGCCTGCCAAACTTCAGGTAGATCCATTCAGTGATTTTAACGCAGTGAACCTTTAAAAGGTATTATTTTAATAAAGAAAAGCATCTGCTTTTTATTTCCTGCCAAAATTGGGTGCAAGCTGGTCACACCATCTGAAGGGATAAAGGCTGCCAAATTTACAAAAGTTAGGCACAGCTGTTTTCCTGTAAGGACAAACCTTACCGTGAAAGGGGGGGGGGAGCAGGTGGAAATAGTTCTTAGTGAAAGTTTCTGGGAGAAATATTGTCAGAGACCCCAGAGCCCTGCTTGGACAGATGTTTTTTATTGCATAAATTCATAATTTGTGAAACAGACATCTGTACCATCCACTTGGACCAGTTCCTTGGTCATTAGCAATGTGTGATGCTTCACTCAGAAAATCTACCTTAGTTATTGAGCTTGGGAAGCTAGCACAATCTGCTGAAATTATTCAAGAAGTTTTATCATGTTTACTTGATGGAAAGACTATCATATAAGGAACTTACATCATATTCTTTGCATTGGGGTCAACAGGTATTGTTGGACTATATTGTTTACTGCCTTGGGCTGTTTTGGGAGGAAGAGCAGGATAGAAATTTGAAATAGTAATAGTAGTAATTGCTTAGAGGGCTTCTGTTCAAGAAGATCATCAAAGCAAAAGGATCAGAGTTGTGCTTGTAAAAAGCACAGAACAAGTGTGTAATCTGTTGATAAAACAAAAAAAATTCCTTCCAGTAGCACCTTAAAGACCAACTAAGTTAGTTCTTGGTATGAGCTTTCGTGTGCATGCACACTTCTTCAGATACCTGAAGAAGTGTGCATGCACACGAAAGCTCATACCAAGAACTAACTTGGTATCTGAAGAAGTGTGCATGCACACGAAAGCTCATACCAAGAACTAACTTAGTTGGTCTTTAAGGTGCTACTGGAAGGAATTTTTTTTGTTTTGACTATGGCAGACCAACACGGCTACCTATCTGTAACTTAATCTGTTGATAGTTATGGTACCCTTCAGTACAAGAACATTGTAGGGGGTCACAAGACAAAGGAATGACAAATATTCTTATCAAGATCATCTAATAAAACCAAAATTTCAGCCTCTCTCTGTGGGTGATGGAAACAGGAAACCTCCAGAGAGAAAAGCTTATTAATTGTATACTGCTACAAAATCACTTAGGCTAACAGTGTGGGGAAAAATAATCATAGAACGAAAGCAGAGATTAATCTGTTGCTCCACAACCAAAATGTAACAAGGGAAGTTTGTGAGGTCATCATTATTGCATGGGAGGACACAGATTTAGGGGCCCAGAGCAGTGCTCAGTGTTGCAACATAGCTGCACCTCTGTTTCAGAAGCACAGATTACAACTATCAAGGTACACTGATAGACAAATTGCTTCTGTTATAGCAGACCGTGTGTGAAATGCAGTTCAGGAGTGAAAAGCTTTCATTGACTGTGACATGGTAAGTGCTTTTGCTGGTCCAGTCATGGCAAATGTGCTGCTCTGAAATGTGTACAGGCTTGCCCAGAATTTCAGATGACATTGTTGCAAAATTCTGGGTGACCGCTCTCATCTCTGGTGCTTAGTCACCAACCTTCCTGGCTTCCAATGTCTTCAATTAAGGCTGTGGGGAAGATGCCATGGATTAACTTCTCCCATCTTTTTTATTTTTGGATCAGGAACTACAAGCAGCTAGGAAGGCTGCTAGGGAATGTTTAACAGAAGGGAAAATGCAAGAGACCACCTACAGTCACCATGCAATGATAACATAAGCCCAATCCTTACTGGCTGAAACTCTAAAGAAATTCTAATGTGCCCCAGAAAGCAGCAAAATAAAAGAATAAAAAATACTAGTCTCTTTTGCAGGGGAATAAAACTTTTGAGAAAGTACAGGCTTTGGCAGAACACTAATCAAACACCACCAGCACCTGGACACAGGAACTCAGGCTAACATGTGTATGCAAACATGCGACTGTGGCTAGTTTTTCAAAGGGTCCTGATTATTTCTATTTAATTGTGTTTTAATAGTGTTGCATAGAAGATTAATGACCATCATGACAGACAAGATGCATAAAAGTGAACTACAAAATAAACCAATATCACAACATTATTTCTGAAATCTATAAAGCTTGGATTATTACAGAAAAAGCTGGAACTGGAAATGCTACTGGAATAAAGAGGTTCTTGTCTGCCATGCAGACTTATCAAGAGATTTGATGGATCAATGCATTTTTGGTAGTTCTTTATTCCTTCCCCCTCCCTATTTGGCTTTTGGCCACTCTTGGAGACCATAACTAGGGATCAGAGCAATCCACCCCCCACCCCCCAAGTCTGCTGGAAGGAAATTGGATTCCCCTCTACTTTTCCCCATCTCCCAATTTGATAAATCACTCACATTATAACAATATAAAACAAAAGAACAAAACATTTTAAAAGCAGCAAAACACACACAACAACAACAGCAGCAGCAACAAAACCCTTGACAACAGACTCCTAAAATTGTTCTCTTGTACACATGACTTGGGAGTATGTTCCACTGAACCAATGAGACTTTCTTCTGAGTACACATGCATAAGATTTCACTGTGAAAGAGCAAGACCTGCCCAAACTAGGAGGTGGGTTTAATATCACCTTACGCTGAACTTGTAGCCCATCTGAAGGTTTGATCCTGCAAGAGTTCACTGTTTCCTGGTCTAAGCTCTGGAAGCTATTCCAAGATAATGCATCACTTTCCTATGAATTATGGGTGAATGTTAACACATGCGTTATGCAACATATTTAATATATGTCTTTCTTTTACTGCCTTATAATGTTAATGCCAGAAGTAAAGAAGGTTGCCTCCTTGAAAACAAGGTGCTGCTTTTATCATACACATGATCCTTCTCTGGCTATCAAATGTGGTGACAGAAGGATTGTGTTGTGCCAAATCAGGGCATATGAGTTCATTTAAATAAGACTGGGGATCATTTCTAATTGCTGGGGAAAGCATGAGATCTAACAGAGCTTCATCTCCCAGGCATAAATCTATCCACACAGTATCTGAAATCAGGAGGGCTTAAAAAAAAAAAAACAATTCTCTGAATTCTGCTTCCACAGAAATTTCTCAGTCCTTTCCAAAGCAGTACAGTTTTGATTGGATTGAAAGAAAACACCACAACACACACCTCTGCACTTTACAAGAAGTGTGGATAACAGTTATGACATTTCTGTGAAGTCCTGATTAGGGCAACATAAAGTCTGTGTTATTCAATATGCCAGCAAGAGATGGTTTTTTTCCTGATCAAATCTGAAGGCCAGATGGAAATGAAAGGAAATGGAATGTCAAGGAGGTGATGTGTGGGGACTTTAAAAGCACTTGCCGTTTCTGCTAAAATGCCCCAAACCGTGTTCCCTTAGATTGCAGTGTCCCAGTTTCCATTAATTTCCCTGAAATATTGTTTGCTTCTATTTTTATTACGTTTCAGCCTGTATGGATTTCAAAATCCCAGTGCTCACCTCAGCCTTACAACCATGGAGAAGTTACTTTTAAGCTGTATTTAAGGAAAAAATTGTGGTGATCCTATCTCTAGATACATACATATCCTGTAGATATGACATTTATCTTACAATAGGAATTCCTTGGCCTTTAGATAGTCATTTAAAACTGTAATTCTATAGCTCCAGGGGCCATAGCAACCATTGGGTATCTGATGGCCCCTCCATGAGGCTGCAGAAATGTCCACAACTCATTCCTCCCTGATGATGGAGTTTTGACATGCTAGATCAGACCAGAGACTCAACTTGCCCAGCAACCTATTCTCACAGTGGCCAACCAGATTCCTACAGGAAGTCTGCAAGCCAGACTGGAGTGCAACAGCATACTCAAAAGCAACTGGCTGTTGTGATTCCCAGCAACTGTTTCTCAGAATGGCCATCATGGCTAGGAGCTATTGATAGACTTATATTCTATGTCTAATCCCCTTTAAAGCCATCCAAGTTGTTGGCTATCAGTGCATGTTACAGGAGTGAATTCTATAGTTTAACTATGCCATGCATGGGGAAAATAATAATTATGATGATGATAGTTTATTATTTATACTCTGCCCATCTGGCTGGGTTTCCCAGCCACTCTGGGCAGCTCCCAAAAGAATATTAAAAACACGATAAAACATCAAAACATTAACTTCCCTAAACAGGGCTGCCTTCAGATGCCTTCTAAAAGTCAGATAGTTGTTCATTTCCTTGACAACTGATGGGAGGGTGTTCCACAGGGCGGGCGCCACTACCGAGAAGGCCCTCTGCCTGGTTCCCTGTAATCTCACTTCTCACAATGAGGGAACCGCCAGAAGGCCCTCGGTGCTGGACCTCAGAGTCTGGGCTGAAGGATGGGGGTGGAGACGCTCCTTCAGGTATACTGGGCCGAGGCCATTTAGGACTTTAAAGGTCAGCACCAACACTTTGAATTGTGCTCAGAAACGTACTGGGAGCCAATGTAGGTCTTTCAGGACCGGTGTTATATGGTCTCGGCTGCTACTCCCAGTCACCAGTCTAGCTGCTGCATTCTGGATTAGCTGTCTGTCCTGAACCTTCCAGTGTTCAGCTTCATTCAGTAAGAGAACTCAGGGCCACCCACACAGCACATAGTAAACACAACAGAATTCATTCTAACAAGATGTACCCAGCAGCATGGTTGACTTTAAATGAGAAGGCATGCGGGGGGGGGGGGAGTTGCTATGCATCCAAATCCACGGCTTTCCCATTTCCCTGACACATGAACAGGGGGACTAACAGTGCCAAGCCCTAGAGCCAGTGTAGTTTATTTCCCTCCCAATAATTCCAATGGGATTTTTTTTATTATTTAAAGAAACCTGAAACAGGAAAAGAAACAAACCTACTCCATGATTATTGCCTTGCCAACATCAAACTGGCAGGGCAATGGAAAAGCTGAATTATTTGCCTCCACTTTCCCTTCCTCCCTGCCTTTTGGATTTCTCTCTAAATCTGTAATTGTACTTTGTAGTTTGCAAGAGGAAGAAGAGTTCAAAAGCTTCCACAATTGCCTTGGAACTATCCACAGAGTCCCATTACACCCCTAGTTTTGCTCCTGGCTTGTTTCAAGTCACCACTTAGTCATTACATCTGAACTAGGCCCTGGCATTGTAAAGATCAACTATGTCAGGTTTTCATATCAGTGCTATTTTGAAGGACTCTCTCACACACAGCCTAGGTGCAGCAGGTGTCTGCAAGTAGCCTGTCAAGTTCCATTGCCTCCACGCCTATCTGCAGCGGTTTTGTTCTCTGGCTCCTCTCCTCGATTTGTATAAGTGAGCAAATTACAGTCTGTGTCTGGCAGCTCCAGACCCTGAGATTTTCGCTGCTTTGACAAGGATGAGCTGTTCGTAACTCTCTGGAACTGAGAGTTCAGCAAGTGCTTTTCTCGCAAAGAAGAATTGTAATTCCAAGTGGCAGGTTTTCTTTGAGTTGGTGCATTATGAAGCAGCTTCTGCTCTAATGAGCTGCTGTGTTCATGCATTGTGAAGGTTAAGATTTATTCTCTTTTTCTTCCACCCAACCTTTCCAAAGGACTCACAATTCCATTCCACTAGTTCTCACTTTGGGGTATCAGTGCCCGATTTCTGGATTAAATATGAAGTATCTGAGGTTCCAGGGACGCGGGTGGCGCTGTGGGTTAAACCACAGAGCCTAGGACTTGCCGATCAGAAGGTTGGCAGTTTGAATCCCTGCAATGGGGTGAGCTCCCGTTGCTCGGTCCCTGCTCCTGCCAACCTAGCAGTTCAAAAGCATGTCAAAGTGCAAGTAGATAAATAGGTACCACTCCGGCGGGAAGGTAAACGGCGTTTCCGTGCGCTGCTCTGGTTCGCCAGAAGTGGCTTAGTCATGCTGGCCACATGACCTGGAAGCTGTACGGCGGCTCCCTCAGCCAATAAAGCGAGATGAGCACCGCAACCCCAGAGTCAATCACAACTGGACCTAATGGTCAGGGGTCCCTTTACCTTTATCTGTGGTTCCAGGATAGTTTAATGCCTCCTAGATCACATGATCATTTGGGCATAAAAAAGGGTTTCTTAGGGGGAAATCACACTAAAATGTGGACGAATTTGCATGAGGACTTTTTTTTTTAATGCTAATTGCTGGAAAATGTGCAGAACTGAATTTAAGATTGGAAAAGTGAGAAAATGAAAGAAATTGACTGATCCTTCCATCCCTAGTCACAAACTGGCATGCCAATGACAGAATAGGATAATGAGGCAATTGCTGTCACCATACATTTAAAGTACATCCCCGCAAAGAATCCTGGGAACTGTAGTTTGTTAATTGTAACACTGTGAGGGTAAACTACAGTTCCCATGACCCAGTGGAGCCATGTGCTTTAAATGTATGTGGACTATGTGTGCATGCACCTGTCTGTCGGTTTGTTTTAGTTCCGGATTTCTGCTCCCTTGTCTGTGATATATCTCTGACTCTCAGAGACAAGGCCTGCAAGCATCTTCCTGCCCTATGATGATGGGCAGAGCAGCTCAGGCAATAAAAGGAACATGACTGGAATATAAACACAGAGGCACTTGTTATTTGACAGAAGCAAAATGCTAGGTATGTGGCTCATTTGCCCGCAAAAGGAACAGAGTGTGCTTTGTGGAAATCCCAAGACATCCTTGCAAATAAAATAAAATAAAACGTCCCAGCAGGCTTGAGAACATACACGTGAAAGGAGAAAGGAGCTTCACAATAGAGCCGGGCTCGACTCTTCATTCTTCTTGAGCGTGGACCTTTTAAGATGACTGGTCTCTTCAGACAGCTTTTGTTGCTAGGTGAGAATGGCCGCATTGTGGGGTGCTATTCTATCCCTCCACAGTTCTTCTGCCTGCTATGCTGTGAATCCGTTAATGAGATACAGCCGTAGGAGAATGGGCTTCAAGAACCCAAGAGGGTAGCTTTTTTTTTTACATTGTGGTCCCAAAAGAATAAGGAACACCAAGGGATTCTTTGAGAGCTAGTCCTGGTGGTCAGCTCTTTCAAGAGCTGACAGAATAAACAGACAACGGTGGCCTCTTCCCCAGTGGCAGGCAAGGTATGTCTGTCTAAAATTAGAAAGGGTATTATTAAAAACAGCTCAGCTTCCATTACATAATCAACTGCCTGATTCTAAAGGCTTGCTTTAGCTGCAGTGACAGAAATGGGTGGGTGTCTTCATATCTCTCTAGCTAAAATGGCATAACAAATGGACAGAGAGCCTTTGAGTTAGAACTATGGAGTCCCTAAATAATCAAAGTTCCAGGTTCCTACAACACTAGCAATACAGTAGAGCAACACCAGGTATCTAGAACCCAATTGGGTTCCAGGCAATCAGCTCTGAGCCATCCCAGTACACTCAGTACTCCTGGTGTGCCCTCCCAAAGCCAAGAACCAATTTTTGACAGAAAGCACCATGCATGTGTGCCTGTTCCAATAAGGTGCTGTTCCAACATGGTGTCCTCCAGATGTTGTGGGACTCTAACTCCCACGAGGTCCAGCGTGTTCCAGTAGTGAAGGATGATGGGATTTGTAGTCTGGCAACATCTGGAAGGCCACAGGTTTCCCCATTCCTGCAGTATGGAGTGCCTATGAAGTTGCCAGTTAATACTGCTGGTGCAAAATTGGGAAGTGGCAAGGGGGGGGGAATCTTTTGTTTCTCTATTTGGATAGAAATGTCTGATTTACATTATGGGCCGCACACCTTTTTGTGAATTGAATTGTATAGACCGTTGTAAGAAATGCAACAGAAAATAAAACTGATTTCTTTCTCTATCTCCTCTTCACGAACACCATCATCTTTTCAGTCAAATATTCTCTCTGAAGAAATTCAGATTTTTCTCCTGCAGAACACTTTTTGAAAAATATCTTTCGGCTCATGTGATTTAGGATTCTCTGTGTTGTCTTATTAATTTTCTTCTCTCTCTGTGGTTGAAGGAGGCCAGTCTTGCAAGCTAGTGTGGGGGGGGGGGGGGAAGGGTTGGCTAGGGACTAGCTGTGCAGGGATACACACTGTCAATAATTCCCTGTTCCTTTTCTGAGCACAGCTGAGCCAAAGTTTATCAGAAGACATTCCCCCCCCCCAAGAACATTACTCTCCCCCTCCTCACTCATTATCCTAGCAGCCTCCTGAAGAAACCAAGCTAATGAGGCAGAGTGGGTGTCAGCAGATATGTGGGGTTACGTGTTTGCTGTTAGCTAGACTCTTCATGAGCTAGTTAGACCTAACCAGACTCCTGATGAATAAAACTCAGTGGGTGACCTTGGGGCCAGGCACAGTTTCTCAGCCTAACCTACCTCCCAGGGGCATTGTGAGGATAAAATGGGGACAGGAAGAACCAGGTGCACCACCCTGAGCTCCTGGCAGGAAAATGTAATGAATAATACAAACATTCCCAGTAGAGCAGAGATTGGCAATGTGGTGTCCTTCAGATGTTATGGGTCACAATTCCCATCATTCTTGTCCTTTGGTCATGCTTGCCAGGGCTGATGGGAAATATAGCCTTTAAACATCTGGAGGTCACCATGTTGGCTACCTCTGAGATAGCTATGCCTTCTAGGAGCTCTGAAATATGTACTTGAAGGTTAGGGTCCCATTGCTGCTTCACATCTGCTCAGGATCTGGCAAGCTACAAATGACTAGAAGAACAAGTCTAGGGCAGAAGATGGGTAGCCCAACAGAGGTGGAACCAGAGCCATTTTCAGGTACAGCCAACTCTAGCTGCATGCACAGGTAATTCACATCTTATTTGAGGTTCAGGTAGGTAGCCATGTTGGTCTGACACAGTCGAAATAATTTAATTTTTTTAAAAAACTAAAAAAATTAAAAAATAGTCTAGTAGCACCTTAGAGACCAACTAAGTTTGATCTAGATATGAGCTTTCATGTGCATGCACACTGAGTATCTAAGGAAGTGTGCATGCACACGAAAGCTCATACCTAGAACAAACTTTAGTTGGTCTCTCAGTTGCTACTAGACTATCTTACTTGAGGGTTAGGTTCTGGGGGGGCCACATGTATACACAGAAACACATAAAGCCAGGAACCCCTGGAACCAGGTCCCCTGTATCGTGGAGGTCTGCTTGCTTGGCTATGGGAAGGCAGCATGAGGGCTCTGGCTGGTCCTGTGGTCCTCCCACCTCCTTCCCAAAGCCTGCCCAGTTTGGGGAAGACAGCGTGACTACTCTGGGATGTTGCCAGAGCCCTCCCAGTGCTTTCCCAAAGCAGGGTAAGCCTGGGATTTCAGCTTTGCACAGGTGCTTGGGAAATAAATGGAGAGTGGGTTTCCTCCACTCTCAGATTATTTATTTCTTCCCACCCACCCACCCAAAACTGCGATCACGTAAGTAAAATAAGCATAAGTTGCAAGTTACCCATACCTTTGAAGCACATTCAAAGCACATTTCTCCCCTCAAAGAATTCTGGGCACTGTAGTTTAAGGATCCAAGGAATTGTAACTCTTGTGAGTGGTAAACTTCAGGGCCCAGAATACTTCGAGGGGGAGAAAATCACCTCCCTGATGAGCTCAGCAAGCCCAACACTGAGATCCAGAAGGAGGAAGCTCATTGGCAAGGCCAACCCTAGACTTCTCAGTAAGTAAGAAGTCAGTGAGGCAGGGAAACTCTGTTCCGGCGACATTTGGTGACAGATTATGTATATATTGAACTTTTGAATCATTCTACCGCTACTGGTGAAGAAGATTTAGAGACTTTGGTTGCATTTCTGATCATTTGTATTAGTCTATAAATAGTGTTTAGTGCTATTGTTATTGGCCATCATGTTGTGTTATTTTGTTCAGCTTGTCTATATTGCAACACAGGGGTTTGTTTATGGAGGGATTGAGGAAAGGCAGATTGAAGCTGATGGTGCAATGCCTCCATCACCCAAGTGGAGGAGCCTCCACTGGAGACCTGATCTTGTGCTCCACAAATTCTCACCTACTGCATTTTTGTGTCTCTTTCAGCTCACATTATGAATGTGCAGCTATAATAATAATGATGATGATGATGTATTGCATACAAAGCTTCCTAAATTCCCTCACCCAGGTTCAGATTTGCCTTTTGGTGTATTATTAAATGTATTCATAACCCACCTCAAACTGATAGCTCCCATTCATCGCCTGTACATCCAATGTTGTAATCAGCTGTAATTTTCTTTTCTCTCTCTCTCCCCCACCCCCCATGTCTTTCTGAGGTTTGGAGTAAAACTGATGTGTCTGGAGTGGCACCAAAGAGAGTTTTCCAGGTTCTGTTTCCTGTGACTTCTTCTCTGCAGCTTTTTGTGGTTAAGAAGTATATTACATCTTGAAACCTTTGCCATAATCACTGGTAGCTATGCATAAGAACTCTTGATGTTATTTCTATCTTTAGCCCTTGTGGAGATGATTTTAGAAAAATAAACAGAAGGCATGGGAAGAGAAAGTCAGATCAAGACCATGCCTCAATATCTTGGCTATTTCTTTATTATTATTATTTTTAAAAAAACATCAATGGAATGGCTAAGTACATGAATAATGCCATGTCAAGTTCAACCCTGAGTGAACCAAGTTATTGCAATAGACATGCTGGGTAGTTTTCCTGGAAGTGCTATTTTTCTAGAGAAAGAGGTGCCAGAAATCAGCATGAACACCTCCCTTGTTCTCTTAGAGTGGCAATGGCACCCACCTGAGGGGTACCAGAACTAAGTTCTGGTGAGTTCCAGCTGAAAAAATGCCTTGCTTATTGCACAGACAGAGTGTTTGGCAACAGAAACACTTTAAGGCAAAATCCTGCAGAAGACAAATCTGTATTGGTATACCCCACCCTGCATGCATTTCGAAATGTCATTTGCCGCAGTAAATGGGATGTTTTCTTCATTCCAATTGGGTGAAGCGGCCTGTAGAAAAAGCCATAACTTCAGAAGGCAAACAAATGGATTCTATTAAAAATTAGGTTGTTACATAAAGCAGTTTTTCTGAAGCGCATATATCTCAATACGGATGAGCATCTGTTGGAATAACTAGTTTTCGGTTGTTTTTCAAATCAGAACTGGAAGAAGAAATGTGCTCATTTCTCTGTAGTTAACACATCCGCCGCATTTCTAGCATATGGCACCAAAGAGCCTCCAAGAAAAAAGAAAGTTTTCTATTAACATAAAGTAATCACACTCTAATTTTCTTCTAGCAGTGCCAGACCCTTTCATTTTCTTTGTAACATTGCATATAATCAAGCATATGCAAATAACAAACAGCCTCCTTTGCCTACGGAGTCCTGCGTGTTTCCCTTTGCCAAGCGAGCTAATCACGGCTGTGATCTAACTCTCCCTGGTAACCTTTGTGGCAGCAATGTTATCTCTGCCTCTTGACTTTTGCATGCCAAGACTGCTTTCATTTGCAAACATTATCCACGGAGGAACGACTGCTCAAAAGCAATAGGAAAATAAATGGCCAGGGGTAGGGGGAGGAGAGAAAATGTAGAAGCAAATACTTCAGTGGTTAAGGCTCGCTTCTCTCAAGCTTGTTTCTGTCTCGATGATAAATGGCGTCTGATACCATTGCTGTGGTGCTTCCGCCGCCACATTTATCCAAATATTGGGACAGCATTCAAAACATTCAGGCAGTCAGAAGTACGCATTCAAACCGCAGCCTCCTTTGCACAGGCTTCCTTGAGTAGCGTCGGTACAGCACATCATAAGCAGAGATAATAATGAGCACATTTGGGTTCATTTATCTCCCTTACTTTGAGGACAGAAGGTCTGTCTGTTTATTCATTCACACAGCGCCATCAGTGCACCTGGTGCTTTGCAGTTGGCTCAAACAAACAAAAATCTCCTCCCCTTAATGATTTACCATTTCAACGTTAACCATGTGGAAGAGCTGGGGATGGGGAAGCAGAGATCCACCATATGACTACTATCACCCCTGACTGTTGGCCTTCCTGGCAGGGGCTGATGGGATTGGAGTCCAACAGCATTGGGGAAGGAGCAAACACTCTTCTGCAGCACTTCTCAAAGGCTTGATATCTGTGTCAATTGCCTGATATCATTGTCATGCCAGATAATTGGCAGGAAGGAGGTTCCATTTGTGTATCAAAACTGTGGCTCTTGAGGGTGGGGGAAATTAAGAACTGGCTCCCTGGGCCAAAAAGATTCCCCACCCCAGTGGTACCTCGGGTTATATACGCTTCAAGTTACAGATGCTTCAGGTTTCAGACTCCGCTAACCCAGAAATAGTACCTCGGGTTAAGAACTTTGCTTCAGGATGAGAACAGAAATCGTGCAGCAGTGGCGTGGCAGCAGTGGGAGGCCCCATTAGCTAAAGTGGTGCTTCAGGTTAAGAACAGTTTCAGGTTAAGAATGGACCTCCAGAACGAATTAAGTACTTAACCCAAGGTACCACTATACATAAATAGTCAATTCCCCTGCTGCAAATGCCACAGAAGACAACACAACGAATCCATAATAGAGGTGTTAGTTTAAGCCAAGTCCTTCAAGTTCAGCTCTTTTATCTACCATACTGCATTGGAACAGGATTTCACTTATCTTGCAAGACCTCAAGATTTCTATAGCACAGCTTTGCTTTTTGAGCTCATTTCTTCCATGCGGTGCTCCCAACCATGCACAGAAGCACATATGCTAAAGGATATAACACATCTGTTTTTACCAAGGTACCGTCAAGTCTACCATGAAAGCAAAAACTTTTTTTGAAAAAATGGTCACATGGCTGATTCTAAGGGGGACTGCATTACCAATAAACAGATTTAATATTCCACTTCTATGCCTTGTTCATGAACAAGTTGAAAAGCCTAGGTCCCAGTACTGATCCTTGGTGGAACTCCACTTTCTAACTCCCTTCATCTGGAGAACTGGCCATTTATTCCTGCTCTCTCCTTCCTGCTATTTAACCAGTTCCTGATCCACAAGAGGACCACGCCTCTTCTTCTGTTACTGCTAAGTTTAAGGTCTCTTTTGTGACATACCTTATCAAAAAGCTATTTGAAAGCCCAAGTACACTGTGTCACTTTTAGTGAAGCAAACCTATATACAATGTTGCCAGTGAGACTTTTGCGTGCAGGAAGGGATCATAGTTCAGTGGGTGTCCTAGGTTTTGTTCAAAGGGCAAATGGGTTTTTTAAGGTAATGAACACATGTGAGCTTGAAACGTACTGAGTAGTCATCCTGCTGCTGTTTTCTTCTCAAGAAAAGACCAGCAGCAGAACTTCCCAGCATGCTTTGGGCACCCAGGGAGACTGGGTAGGGGAATAAGAAAACCCACAGGAATTTCATCACTTCTTGCTGCCATGGTGTGTTGCCCTCTTGCTGCAGAATAGCATGATTTTAAAGGAATTAAGCAAAAGGTCAACTTATACAACCAATAGGAAACATGAAGCCACAGCATTTAAGCTATTCATAGGTTTGAAGTTGAAAATTTCAGAGTAGCAACATGGATTATACAGCTGATTTAGCTTCCAGAGGTGCATGCCACATATGACAAAAACAGAAGGCATTATTTCTATGCTACTTAAAAACTAAACATGGTAACAAACAAACAAACCTGTATGTATTACAAATTTAATGTGCACAATGCATTGTCCACCCCACCCCATTAAGTATACACTTGTCCCCCCCCCATATCATAGAATCATAGAATCATAGAGTTGGAAGAGACCACAAGGGCCATCGAGTCCAACCCCCTGCCAAGCAGGAAACACCATCAGAGCACTCCTGACATATGGTTGTCAAGCCTCTGCTTAAAGACCTCCAAAGACGGAGACTCCACCACACTCCTTGGCAGCAAATTCCACTGTCGAACAGCTCTTACTGACAGGAAGTTCTTCCTAATGTTTAGGTGGAATCTTCTTTCTTGTAGTTTGGATCCATTGCTCCGTGTCCGCTTCTCTGGAGCAGCAGAAAACAACCTTTCTCCCTCCTCTATGTGACATCCTTTTATATATTTGAACACGGCTATCATATCACCCCTTAACCTCCTCTTCTCCAGGCTAAACATGCCCAGCTCCCTTAGCCGTTCCTCATAAGGCATCGTTTCCAGGCCTTTGACCATTTTGGTTGCCCTCCTCTGGACACGTTCCAGTTTGTCAGTGTCCTTCTTGAACTGTGGTGCCCAGAACTGGACACAGTACTCCAGGTGAGGTCTGACCAGAGCAGAATACAGTGGCACTATTACTTCCCTTGATCTAGATGCTATACTCCTATTGATGCAGCCCAGAATTGCATTGGCTTTTTTAGCTGCCGTGTCACACTGTAGGCTCATGTCAAGTTTGTGGTCAACCAAGACTCCTAGATCCTTTTCACATGTACTGCTCTCAAGCCAGGTGTCCCCCATCTTGTATTTGTGCCTCTCATTTTTTTTGCCCAAGTGCAATACTTTACATTTCTCCCTGTTAAAGTTCATCTTGTTTGTTTTGGCCCAGTTCTCTAATCTGTCAAGGTCGTTTTGAAGTGTGATCCTGTCCTCTGGGGTGTTAGCCACCCCTCCCAGTTTGGTGTCATCTGCAAATTTGATCAGGATGCCCTTGAGTCCATCATCCAAGTCGTTGATAAAGATGTTGAATAAGACCGGGCCCAAGACAGAACCCTGTGGCACCCCACTAGTCACTCTTCTCCAGGATGAAGAGGAACCATTGATGAGCACCCTTTGGGTTCGGTCAGTCAGCCAGTTACAAATCCACTGAGTGGTAGCATAGTCAAGAGGTAGCATATGTACATGATGTGGGAATCATTACATTCTCTTTTCTCCCCATCCCATCAGTTTATGTGTATAGTGAAATGAAGTCACCATCTGCTTTGCAGGTATGCATGAGGTATCCACAGAATGCCTGGAAACGTGTAATGTGACTCTAATGATGTTCCACAAAATCAGGAATATAATTAGAGGTTAATAAACCGCTCTGTGGAATTACATTGGGGAGAAGGCAGCATTTCTTTCTGTGTCAAAATGCGGGTGGATAAGGTTAGAAACAATGTGCTAGTGTAAAGGGGAAAGTTCAACCCGGGTATCTGAGACCATTTCTCATGCGGCCATTGCCTTCAGTCTGTGGCTATGTAACTTGTGTTCCACAGAGCGGTAGTGGAACAAATGAAGCAAGGATGTTATGCTCTGCCTCCGATTAAGCGTTGGATCACTGACCTTTCTATCCTCTAGCTTTACAGATCTCTGTATCTGCTATTTACAGAAGAGACAGCATGATGAACCATAGGAAAGAGTTATGGCTCAGCTGACTGTTTACTTAATATAAATAGGATGCATCTATGAAGAGAGCTACATGATAATGACTGAACCAGAAAAGCAGAACAGCAGCCAATGTGATGTTGAGCCAATGCCTTAGTCCAAACCACTGTGGAAAAGAACTTATTTCAGAGGACTGCACACCATAGTAGCAGAAAAGAATGCTTTCTTCAGAACTGCCATGCTGTCTTTGAACTCCTACCTGGAAGAATTGTTCTACGCAGTTGGCAAATACAGACTCTCTCTACAGAATAAGAAGAGATAGGTTCTTGTTTGTTGTTTCAAATTTGCAACACACTGTTTATGCTTGTAGATTGCCTTGGTACTACCAGCCCAGTGGAGTTAAGTCTGCATGGATGATTCCCAGCTGGCACCAGCTATCAATGTGGAGGGCGTACTTAGAAATTTGCAAGCTACCAGAACCATGTTCATTGTACAAACAAATGGGAAACAGGGGAAGTGTGCCAATGCAATCTTACTTCTAACAAACTTTCACAGCTGTCTCTGTAAGTTTTGGCTGGGAACAGCACACAGTTGACAGCTAGCATTCTATTCAGCTTTTGAGTAATTTGGCTTTTTGTTTGATGGAGCTTCTCTAGCCTAGTGAGTGAAGAGTTTTCCTAATATTCTAGTTTTCTATGGACATAGACTTTATACATGGCAAAGCATTCAGATATGCTCTTCTGCTACACTATAGTTAAACTATGGTTTGGTTCAGATGATTCTCATTGAGAATGAGCTGCGGTGAGTCTGAGGTTCAGATGTTTCCTCTTCTCTCCTTATGAGAGATAAAAGTGAAACCTGCTTTTACTTTAGAACAAACCACAATTCCACCTGATGCCAGAAAACAGGGAACAGTGGTTTGTTGTAACTAAAATTCGTTAACAAGCCACAGTCTGAAACCATGGTTTAAGATGTACGTGAATGGAGTCTATGTTTACTGGATAAAGTGGAGAACAATAGGGAGAACAGCTAGCCAAACCATTGCTAGTACAGGGACAGGAGTGGAAACAAAAGTTGTAAGGCAGTGAGTGTGGAACAAGCAAAGATATTCATGGAGACTAATAGGTACTTTAATAATAGAAGGAAAGGAACCTGCTAGCAAAATATGCTGGGAACCTGGTTTACTGTGAAAGGTAACAAAGGGTAAGACGAAGCAAAAGTCAAAACAAAAAACAAATTTGTTTTGGAGTGATCTTTTTCTTTAAATCTTATGAATATAATACTGTTAAAATGCATTTGTGAATGGCACCAAAGAAGCACATTAAGGTTACTAGGAAAGAGTAAATACGCTGTATTCCATGCACAAGATCTTCTAATCCTTGAGGTCACTGCCCCTCACTTGGTGACATTCCCTTAACATTCAGCTTCTACTCCCCTCTCCTTTTCTTGCTGAAACACATCCACTTAGAAAAACCTGGCTGTTGCTTCATTCGACTGTGACGCCTGCTTAAGAACACATTTACTACATACAAATCTGTGAAATGCTTGCAGGCATAGTTCAGGCCAACAGAAGCAGCAGTCAATGGTTGGGCATTGAAGACGGAGCTCACAAATCGGGATCTAGGAACTTATGAACCAAGAAGGGAGTCAGTGCCAGAGGATCTGGTACCAGAGGACCATGGATCCAAGACATAAGGATGGGAGGAGTTAACAAGTAAACATTCCCAAGCAAAGGACCAAAACGACAGGAACTGTCAAGCAGGCAGGATAGAATCCATGAAGAGGAAAGGGCTTGTTGGAGAAGGGTATGGTTATGGACTGTTTGAACCAAATGTTCAGTATTTGTTCTTGCCAGACTCTTGGTCAAGGACCTCCTATACCCAGTCAGGAGTTGCTCTGCTGATTCAACAGGTCTCTCACACACATACTGTTTCTCATACAAACATTGTGAATGATTGGCTCACATTAGCACTTCTGGATAATGCTAAGTGAAGGTGGTGCTCAAGTACCAAATCAGGGGATATACTACATCATTTACTAGCATGGAAGACTAAGCAACTCACAGAACCATAGGATTCCCCTATGAGGAAAAGCTTCCACATTTGAGGCTTTTTAGTTTAAAGAAAAGTGAAGTGAGGGAGGTGACATAATAGTGGTGTGTAAAATTATGCTAGGTACAGACATAGGCGCCAGATGGGGTGGGAGCTGGGGGCTCCAACCCCACACAACATTCCCCATTAAGGGGCCAGGCACCCACAATTTTTGCACTAGGGCCACAAGGTGTGTTGATGTGAGGTGTGCCTGCCGGCAGGCATGCTAACACCGGACACATGCACCGTGGGCATGCTGCCATCAGGCACCTGTGGTGTTCACAGCCCTGGGCATCTGTGGTCCTAGGGCCAAGCTGGTGGGCCTGGGTACAGAGCAAGCAGATAGGGAGAAGTGTTTCTACCCCTCTCGTAACAGAGCTCAGAGCCACCCAATGGACCTGAGTGTTGGAAGTTTCAGAACAGGCCAAAGAAAGTACTTCTTCCAACCCTGAGTCTAATTTGTGACCATAGGATAGCCACCAATTTGGGGGGTTCAGACATGGAGGATAAGTCTAACAGTGGCTAACTAGCAACACTGGCTTCATTCTACCACCACTATTGCAAATGGCGGAAATCACAAGTGGGTAGAGCGCTCATGTCCTCTTTGTGAGTTTCTCATCGGTATCTGGCTGATCATTATAAGAACATGACATTGTCCTTGGCCTGATCCAACAGAACTCTTCTTAAATTATTATGTCAAGGCAGATCATATACACTAGAAAGTGCATCCTTAGCAACCCTCCCCACAAAACAAAAGCCACACCTAGAAACGTCACTTTATAATGCAGGTAACAAATGAGCTAACTTTCCTCCTGAGACGTGATGCTAAGCAAAGCACTTTAAAAGGTGGAAGTGTCCCTGCTGGCCTCTAAAGATGTACCAAAATGCCCTTATTAGATTTTTCATCTTCTTGTGAGCTTCTCTCTGTTTCGGATCAGCTATAAACATCCGTACCAAATGCTAACCATTATTTGATAGGAATCTGATTTCTAAGAGCTCAGGAGCCGCCTTACTTTTTGTTTGTTGGGGGCAGGGGGGTATCAGGATGAATTTTAGAATAATTCAGTTGCTCAAGCCAATAAAAACAACAAGAACTGGGTGACATTAACACAAATGTCCAGGACTGTAGCTGCCGTGACAAAAAACAAAACAAAAAAAAAAAAACAGCTGCAGATTTTGCAATGTGATAAATGTCTCATTCAGGCAGTTTATTAAAGTAGTTTGTCCTAACCTAGTACCCGCCAGATGTTGCTGGTACTATAATACAACTCCCATAATACAGTAGTACCTTGGGTTAAGAACTTAATTCGTTCTGGAGGTCCGTTCTTAACCTGAAACTGTTCTTAACCTGAGGTACCACTTTAGCTAATGGGGCCTCCTGCTGCCGCCGCGCTGCCCCCCTACCATTTCTGTTCTCATCCTGAAGCAAAGTTCTTAACCCGAGGTACTATTTTTGAGTTAGCGGAGTCTGTAACCTGAAGCGTCTGTAACCTGAAGCGTCTGTAACCCGGGGTACCACTGTACCATGCAACATCTAGAAAGGAGTGCAACATCTAGAAAGCATCAGGTTTGGAAAGCCGTATTAAAGTTTTTACTATTCTTTCATTATTTTCTCCCCTTTTGGATGCAGCTATTGCTCAAAAACACCCATCCATCTATTCCTTGGTATTCATGCAGATCTTATATATTTCTGATCCTTCCTGGCTCAGTAGACCCTTCATGGCTACAGCTGATCTGCCACAACAACATTCAGTTAGCCTTTCCCTGGTGAATCTTCACAGCAAATTCACTCCTTCCACCCATCTATGGCACTACAACACAAGGCAGACAACATGACACTAATCTTCCTTATTAAGCCAAAGCAAGGGTAACCCTATCACAGTTACAGATGAAACAGCTGAAATGTAGGCGATGTTTTATAGTACTAACTCAACTCAGAACCTATTAAAAAAACACCTTATGTTGCCAATTTATGAACTGTCTGCTGTGGTTGTAAAATAGCAGTGTTCATATACTAAATGAATTGGAGAAACTGTAGAATGACTCAACCACAGTTCAGTCATTCATCACATTTTCTTACATTCATTCGTGTTCCTTTCGCTTAATGAACAGCAGAAAGTTCAGTTTAACATAAAGCAAAATAACAGTAAAGAGATATCCGTGTCTAAGGGTGTATTTACATTACAGATTTAAATTGGCCTTTTGGCAATTCCTTCTGGGAACTGTCATTCTATGTATGATGGCTGAACCACATAAGACCTTAAATGCATCTTTGCATTTAACATGAGGCTATTTTTAAATGCAAATAGCATCAGCTGGGGGCTGGGGGAAGAGAAGGTAAAACTATTAGATCATAGCAGACATGGAGGGGACATTTAACCCTTCTTTCCTTCTTTCTTTTCCTTTTCTTTCCTTCTGTGATCTGTAGGGGAGGGTATGAATGAACTTTATTACGGTCTCAGACCAGGATTAAAAAAGCATATAGATAAAATAGCAGTTAGGGTTTTTTTTTAACCGATACTTCCTCACTGGCACCAATGAAGGATTTCTCCCCAGAGCAAATCCTTTCAGGGGAGTGATTTTCCACAGGGTTTCTGCCATCCCGATTATTGCCCCATATCTGTTCATTGGCACAGTGAAACATGGAGAGGAGCGATCAAGTTCTGGCACTGCAGGCACATTTCTTTGTGCATTCACCATTTGTGCTCGTGATGGCACTGGGATGGTTATATGTGATCCTGCCCAAAACTGTTTGGGCATGCAGAAGATTTGGTGTGGACGTGCACCTTCTTTCCCAATCAGGACATGCCCCATACCTCCCTGCTGAGATCCTGTAACTCTTCATACCACAAATGATCTGTGAGGGGTTGCTTTTTTTACCTGCACTGTAGGTTTTGTTGCACTGTAGTGCCAGAGTGCCCCTCCTGATGGCAGTAATGGAATTACATTGGGGAAGCACGGCAGAGCAACTCATAAAGTGGAATGATAAATGTACAGGCCAACAGAAATCCCCCACCAATGCACTATTTTTTGCATTCACACTGTGTTGCAAAATGTACTCACCAGAAAAATACCCAATCTGGGGGCCCCAGGAAAATAATAATAATAATAATAATAATAATAATAATAATAATAATAATAATAATTTATTTGTACCCCGCCCATCTGGCTGGGTTTCCCCACACACAAATCCCAAAATCAAGTGCAGTTCAATTCTCTCCTACCTTCACCACCCTAACCCTTTCTGCAAAGCCAACACAACACAGACCTGTATAGTTTTAAAGGATGGACAGAAGATGAGATTACACACACATACTCCCATAGCAAAGCCTGTAAAAGAGCCCTGAAGTTTGAAGCATACTTTCCCATGTGCTTTACTTATGATTTCTAAATGCATGGTGCAAGTTATGTTACCTTCTATCTTGAAACAGGAGCAGATATTTTGCAAAGGGCAGTCATGTGGACAACTAGAAATGCTTCTTCAAAAAGTTTCCATTTTTAAAATCTGAAGGTGCATTGCACCTGGAGATGGAATAGCAAGCTATTCCACTAAGAAAATAGGAAGCTTTTATTTTGCACAGTTTTTTGTTTTTCTTATCTTCCATCCTGAGAAAGCTCTACTATCTTCATAGATTCTTGCATTTCTTGGATGAATTGTTCTTGAATATGACACCCCTTTTACTGCTACAAGCTACTTATAGAGTACAATTATTACAACAATCTAAAGAAGATCACAACTATCTGTGTGTGTGGCCAAGGGGAGGTATGGACTTGTGTTTGTGATATAGCATGATGATTCCGTCCATCAAATTTTAAAAAATAAACTCATCTGGGCATGCTCAAGACCTTGGGTGCCTCTAGATCTTGAATACCTCTAGATCCTGGACTATGTGGGCATGAAATGAAGTACAGGTGATCATTCTTAGAATCTTCGGGCATAGAATCTTCTATGATTCTATGTAGCAGCTTGGTCAAGTTAAATGGCCAGCTATCTAAAACATGGCAAGAGTCCTTAATCATACATAGCATTGTATACACATGGATAGCTCAGTTGGTTAAAGCATGGTGCTGATAACTCCAAGGTTGCAGGTTCGATTCCTGTATGGGACAGCTGCATATTTCTGCATTGCAGGGAATTGGACTAGATGATCCTCAGGGTTCCTTCTGACTCTACAATTCTATGGTTTTCAGATTCCTTGTGAAAGTCAGTAATGATGGAGACAGACCCACCTCACCAGAAAGGGCATTCCACAAATGAGAAACCACTACTGAAAAGGCCCTGTCATAGGTTAGCACAAAGGAAAGAAACTCCAGTTTCTTCAAGTTGCTGAAAGGCACACAAAATGCCTACACTAGAGCTTTGAAGAGCTTGCCTTAAGTTGAATACGTTTCAGCCTCACGAAACAGTACCTTTTTAGTGATATTGCAGCAGGGGTGGGGAACCTGTGGCTCTCAATTAATTTTTGGACTATAACTCTCATCAGCTCCAGCCAGCATGGCCATTGGTCAGGGATGATGGAAGTGTTAAGTCCAGCAACATCTGGGGGACTTGGCGGTTCGCCGTCTCTGTGTGAAAGAAAACCCCTAATTCTACATAAGGTTAAAGATATATATATATTTAATCACAGACTGAAACATTATGATTACAAAATGGATGGTCAAGTTCAAAAACCACCGTACACACAATTCTGGATGGGAACCTCTTGCCCATCATCACCACTGCCGCCACCACCACTAGCAGACTGGTAGCTCGAACAGAGTTCTTATTTGCCGGCGTGACTGAACAGTGAATTCCGGAAGTATGAGTGATGCCGCACAACAGAGGCTGGTGGGACGTATTGCATTCACACAGCAAGCTGTGGCTATTTTCCGAGCCCTCCTACGGTGCTGTATCAGGGATCCCAACAAGTCTGCAACTTTCTGTCCAGAGTCTTTTCTGCAACTCCTCATCATAGGAGACGTCCGCAGATTTTGTCCTTTGCTCGTTGCAAAGATAGCAGGCGCCAATGCCTTCCAACTCTGGTGAAACTGCTGCATAGATTGATGTGGACGCACCCTCTTCTGGGCTCTGTGGATTAGAAATCAATCAATCAATCAATCAATCAATCAATCAAGTAGAACAGGAATGCACAGAATAAGGTTTATCAAGACATGAGCATGAACTTACTTCCAAGACATATTTCAAGCACTGGCTAATTGGTAGGTGGGGTGGGGGGAGAGGTTATGTTCTATAAGGAAGCCATATAAGACCAATTCTCGAATATATTTGGTTTAGGTGGAGTTGGTGGGGGGAGAGGCAAAGATAGAGGGAGTGGGGGTGGAGAAGAGAGAGAGAGGAAGGGGAGAGACTGTGTGTCACTCAGGGCAAGTTTTCTTCCCTTGAGACTTGCTAAAAGTGGTCTATGAGCTAGTTATTCTCTGAACAAGAGGCAATTGTCAAGTTACATAGTGTAGTAACATTTGACAAATATAATACCACAATGAACAGAATGATCCCCATGGGCAGATTACGTGGAAGTACTGTCTCTCAAGGACTTTAAGCAAAGATACAGTGGTGCCTTGCAAGACGAAAAGAATCCGTTCCGCGATTCTCTTCGTCTAGTGGTTTTTTCGTCTTGCGAAGCAAGCCCATTGACAGCTTAGCGGATTAGCGCTACAGCTGTCTAGCGGCTTTTCGCGATCAGCTGTTAAGCGGGTTATCAGCGGAACATCTGATAGGCGGCTTAGCGGCTTAGGAAAAGGGGGGGGGGAGCGGAAAAAAACCCGCGGGGACACGCAAGATTTTTTCGTCTTGCGAAGCAACCCCATAGGGAAATTCGTTTTGCGAAGTGCCTCCGCGACGGGAAACCCTTTCGTCTAGCGGGTTTTCCGTCTTGTGAGGCGTTCATCTTGCGGGGCACCACTGTAACTGTATCACATCTCTGCCTTTAGCTTGCCTTCACCACTCCCCTCTATAATTGGGGGGAGGGGTATGGGGGTTCTTTGTTGCTTAGAAACCACCTAGTTCTTTCAGTTTTAGGACCTGACATGGCAACACAGATTCTGTTACTGTTTTTACTAGATAGAGCATCTGTTTACAAAACAATACAAGAACTAGTTATGCCCCCATTCCTCAGCACTCTGACCAAGGAACTCTGGAAACTATCATTCTATGAGGAGAAATCTTGATATATCAGGAATTATCACAAGTGCTCCCCGCCCCCCAGGGGGAAGGATACACAGTACTGGCACCTCTTTTTGTTGTTGTTAAAAAGTGTGGCACTTACTGTAATAACTTCATGGTGAATACCAGCACTGATTTTTTTTAGGAAAAAAACACTGAATTTATCACCATTGTTTGTGTGTGTGAACACGCACACACATGTATTTTGTTGGGAGAGACAAATGAGAATCAAACTTGTCAAGTTTGCAAATGTAGAAAGATACATCTTGTGCTTCAAGGTGATGTTTAGACATCTTGTCCTCAAAATTATATAATCCCAAGTTAGTTTTGTGAGACCTGATTTAAGCTTTCTTCTTTCCCCAACTGCAAATTAATTGTTTAATCTTGTTAATTACAACATCATTAGAAATAGATTAGCAACCTATTCTCCTGGTGATCCACTGCCCTCTGCATACACAACGTCCTCTCCCCTTCATATATTTCTACTCCCGGTAAGGAATTGGGTTGCATCCTATGTTTGTTTGTTTTCAAGCCACTGCAGTAAGTTTGAAAAATGTGGAAGTAAAATGGCATGTCTTGCTCCATTTCAGTATACAGAAGAGGGGAAGGAAGAGATAAGAAGAGAAAGGGAGGAAAGATGGTAGGCCCGAAATTTAAGGAATCTGAGAAACAGTATTTAAAATCTGGGACAGGGTCATTTTATTGGAGAATGAGCAATCTGGATGTGAGTATCACTGTTATTTCAACTTAAGCTTCAGGGTGTCCTACCTGTAACACTTTCATATTCATTAGGCTGTGGGGCAAAATATCACAGCGTCTGAATATCAGGTTATTTCAGGTGATCCAAGCCGGCTAAACCAACACGAAGTTTTTCAAAATCATTAATCTCTTTGCAAATGTCAGCTTCTGGCATTTTGCTTACAGTTGTACATGGGTAGAGCTTGAGGTCACAGCATGCCTACAGGGATTTTGAAACTGTGGTTTATTCACTGCCGTGGGTATGATCCAAGGATTTTCAATCTCAATACAGCAGCATTACACAGAAATGGCAAGTTGTTCCTTTCTTAGCAGCGGAATCAATGCATTACTGAAAGCAAGAAGCAATATTGAAATCTCTAGTGTAATTACTCATTTTATCAGGATGAAATGTCCTTTAATCTGCCACAAGCAGATGAAGGTGCAAGTTGTATGTATGTGTGTATATAATGCATTCTGTTGAGTAACACACTATGAGCCAGAGACCACAACAACCAGGGTGACAGCAAATGAAGATTGTGAGGCTTAATCCAGCACAGCAAGGTAAACTAGAGGATTTCACTTGACACAAAAAATTATCATCAAAGTGCTGTGCTATCAAAGAGAAAACTAGTACATGTCAAACAAACAAAAAGCAACATTTTGTATTCATATAATATAATTTGTCCCACATTTAACAGATTTACTTCCTATCCTAGGGTTTACAAAAACATTCTTACAAAGTTTTAAATTTTTAATCACAGATTTGGATCCCCCAGCCCCAGCCTCATATATTACTGATCCCACTGATCCCCTATTTTTCAATAATTGCCTCGTTTCATCAGGGAAAACAAGGAACCTAAACACACTGAGACTGTACTTAAGAGGTGTTACCTGACCTCCCCTACCATCTGAGGCAGCTTGCAAATGTGACTATACTCCTAAAATAAAAATATCCATACCAAAATGGTGGGCCATCATCCGATGCATATTCTGCTTTTTCAGGACAGAAATGGAAAAAAATTAATCTACAGACCCGCTGAAAACAGTTACAGTAACAAATTCAGAAGCACTGATCTCTGAATATTACAGAGTTATGTTTAATATTGTCCCTCTGGGACCTCATTCCTGAGCCTTGAGGCTCCTACAGAAAAGGCCTTCTTCTTCCACTGCCACCCTCTTGATCTCCTGATGGGATTTCAAGCAGGGTTTTACCCAGCAATCTTGAAGGATGGTGGGAGTTAATCTAAGGCATTTCCGAGATCTACAAATCCCAACTATCAAGGATTTTAAAGGTCAAAACCAGCCTCTTGTGTGAAACATATTCACTTCATATCACTTTTTACTGAGCAACAAATGCCCAGACAACTACAGAAAAACTCACTTTTCTTAGAGCACTTGGCGTCCAACAAACATTATTTTGGTATTGTTTGGGATTTAATTTTAGCTTGTTTCCCCTTATGCACAAATTCCAAACACCCAAAAGTACCGCTTAAATACAGAACAAAGCTATGGGCAATCTCCTCCCCACCAGCAGGTTTCATACGGATGATAAATCCCACCACATAGAAAATTGAGCCTTGCTGAACACTATTAACAGCTTCAAAAATGTGGAACAAATTTCACATGGTCCAATCCAAAAATGAGCTCCTTAACTACCTTTTCCTTTAAGGATTTCCTCTTGTACAGGCCCAGCAACAGCCCCCATCAAACACTGATCCTGAACCAACTGATTCAAACACACATGACAAGAAGGTTCCTCTCTCATGCCTTTGGCTTAGACCTTGACACAACTGTGGGGATCTTACTTGGAACTAAAGACTGAAGTGCATCAACAATCTTTATGTCACTATGTACTGTTTCAACAACTGGATGTTACATCAGACAGGTGCGTTTTGCACATCTCAGCAAGCACTAGGATGATATGGGCATTGTGATCATGTGAAAACTTATGCAAATAAGCAACACAATTCCTTGCTGCAACGGATTAGCGTGGCTCCCTTTCTGGAAATTGCTATGATAACCTGGCTCGTGTAGATACATCTTGAGCTTATGATACTTCTGTTTGAATGTTTTGACTCCTGTCCTTCTGAAATGTTCAGACAAAACATAATTTTTGCAAGTATTACAATCTGTTTCCAGAGCTGAGTTGGTGCCCTGTTTATTTACAGGACACTGCAGACTAACATAATCCAAGACACAGTACATGCCCACAATGGTCTAATTCCTACTCCTGTGAAAACTAATTACCTAAGCCTATCTTATTGATAACCTTTTCCAGCCCTGGGGATGGAGGGGGACCAATGAAAGATGAATCACTATAGCAACTGGGGCAGGATGAAAGAAACTCAGTGGCATGGAAAGCTCTGAAAATCTTTAGGCACACTCTTTGAAGACTGAAGACTACAGAGATGATACTGGGCACACATAATACGTAGCTATAAATGCATTTATTATGAAAAGTGGTCTGTTTTCTTTCCACTTTACAAAACTATGTCCCTTGCCGAGACGTGCTGCTTGCACACATTGTATTGTTATACGCTATCAAAGACTAAGCATCTTTGAACGCTCAAGAAACAAGAAGTGTTTTTTAAAAGTCATTTTGTATGTTGTGCAAATGTCATAATGGTTAAGTAAAGACAAGAGTACACAGTCAACAAAAAATGACAGACAATACGGTACAGCAATCTGCAGGCCATTTCTTTCTCAAAACATTATAGATAATCTCTCTCTCTCTCTCTCTCCCTCAGCTTCCTGTTTTCTGTTTTTCTGTTTATTTATTTCCTTTAAAATCCTCCATGTTCACCCTTCTGCTTCTGGGATGCACTGGGATGTACCCAAGAGAAATTTGATAAACTACTGGTTCTCCATATAAAAGGTTTGTCCTGCATATGATTAGTCTCAAGGTTACTTGCATTGTTCATCTAGAGAAGCTTCATTCAACAACAAACCTTTAAAGGAGAAGTGATTACAAAAGACTAGGTTGTCCAGGTTTCTTTCTGTGACTATCTTTCCTTTGCAGACAATCCGAATGGCAATCATCCATGAAAAGATAGCTTTGTTACCAATTTTAAAACCTTTATCTGGCCAAAATACTTAAGCTATTATAGGAATATACAACAAACAAGACAATGTGAATTTAGAAAAATCATACCTATATCTTTTCTTTTTTTAAAAAAAGGAGAAGGAGGAATAGCATTTTTAATAAAATAAGCATTGATTAGTAATATCAGCACAGCTTCTCTCCTTTATTTCTACCCCTGCCCTAGAATGGCAGCTATTGTAGTGCCCAAGTTGATATCAACTAAAAAATAAATAAATGTATATATTGGTCGTTTACACCAATGAACTATTTTTAAAAGCCACTAGATTAACTACATGCATAAAGGCATTTTCTCCTAATAAGCCACACAGCCTCCAAATGTTTTGCCTGCTCCTAAAGGACTAGCATTTGCTGCAGATCTAATAAATAATGCAGATATGGTTCCCCCCTCCCTTCTTCCATGGTGCTTCATTAAGAACTGTACTAATAAAGCAGCTGAAGATGGTTTAGATGTAAATTGCAGCATATTAAAAAGGTACGTTGGCTATATCTGCAAAAAAAAACAACCTAAAAACTAATGAAGGACACTCTATAAGTGTACAAAGAATGCAAATACTAGTGTAGAAGTGGAACCTGCAACAAAATGTTGCAGTGCAGGGTTCCAGCCAGTCATGCCCTGTTTCCAGAAAATCTGCCCTGCCCCCCACAGTTGTATGTTTTCTCTTCTCAGCACTCCATGGCCACTGAGCATGCTCAAGGACTGGCTGGGTGCAGAAGAGTGGTGGGAGGTGCCAGCTGGGGAATCCCTAAAGGAAGAAGGCTCAGAGCCAGGGGAGTGGTGCTGGGATGACGATGAGTGAACAGAAGTTGAAGAGGGAGCAGACAAGGGGGAGGAGGAGGTGTCGCAAGCTGAAGAAGCAACAGGGTTTAGTGAGCAGGAAGAGTCTGTGGCAGAGAGTAGTTCAGAATCAGATGCAGAAGCGGAGGCTGGAGAGGAGTGGGGCTAAGAGGCAGTGATAAGTCAGGCTGGTGAGGGAGCCAAGCTGTCTCTCTCTCCTGCAGTGACCAGCTCTCCTTCCCCCTGGTCTCCTCCGGTTTGCTCTGTTTCAGCACTAAAGAGCAGTTTTCCTCTAGGGAAAGCAGTGTGACAAGAGGAAGTGTGGATGAGCTTTAAGCCTTTGGAGGAATTAATAGGGCCTTAGTCTGATCAGCACCCTTTGAAAACAAAACTTAAAACAGCTATTTGCTTTTCTTTAATTGTACAATAACTTTGATGAATGAATGAAAGATGGCTGCCCTTTTGGTTCTTAAATATGCGCTCACTAAGAGGATTACAATTGTTTGTGAACTTTGCAAAGCCTTAGGCCTGGAACACAGATGGAGGAAAATAAAATTAAGTTAATTTTTATTCAAACTGAACAGGCTGCATCACTCAGTGAGATAAATTGCTTTAATTATTTCCCGCTTGCTAAACCTGTGCTCTCATCACTTCAAGTAAGTTGTACATTGGCTGTTTTAAACAATCAACTCAAGTGAGGATGAAAGGAAGATCCTAAAAACACTGAGAAGCAGAAGACAAATATTAAAAACCTAGACAAGAATGATGCATTTCCATAGTGCTGTTGTGACAAAAAGCACTTAAGGCTAATGAGAGAGATGTTTGTTATTTGACTTGTATTGTGTAGGTACTTAAGAGTAAAACTGAAGAACATGTGGCAATTCAGATTTCCGTTTCAGAATATTTTTAAAAATAACATTTTTCTGCTTCATTGTATTTCATTGCTTAATCAAAATAGGAGCAATCACCATTAATTTGCAGCCCTGTTACCAAGAACGCATGCCTTCTAGACAATATTTCCAGCAGCGGCATGTGTTTTAGATCTATGAAGCCACACTTCTGACACCAGTGTTGCTGCTCCTTGCCTAGAACAGGCTGACGGCAGGACAGAGCAGGGCAGTGGCAAGGTGGCTTGTTGGATCAGTGGCACAAGCACTGTTGCTAATCCAGTGCTCCATCTGCTTCATCCATGTAGTCTTAACCTCCTTGCTGACTTTCCCTTCCCTTCCCAGTCCAGGTAAGCAGTGAAGGAGTGAGGAGGGTGGCTCTGCCTTGTCCTACTCACTGCTACTGAATATTACTAATTTTAGGAGAAAGCCACTAACTAATTAAGGGACGCGGGTGGCGCTGTGGGTAAAACCTCAGCGCCTAGGACTTGCCGATCATATGGTCGGCGGTTCGAATCCCCGCGGCGGGGTGCGCTCCCATCGTTCAGTCCCAGCGCCTGCCAACCTAGCAGTTCGAAAGCACCCCCGGGTGCAAGTAGATAAATAGGGACCACTTACCAGCGGGAAGGTAAACGGCATTCCGTGTGCTGCGCTGGCTTGCCAGATGCAGCTTGTCACGCTGGCCACGTGACCCGGAAGTGTCTGCGGACAGCGCTGGCTCCCGGCCTATAGAGTGAGATGAGCGCACAACCCTAGAGTCTGGGAAGACTGGCCCGTATGGGCAGGGGTACCTTTATCTTTACTATAGCACCATAAAGCAATGGATGCCTATTATTTCAGACACAAGAATTCCAGCATGCTGTTTGTTTTGAGATCACTAAACACTAATCTATAGACATTCCATGGTACAGATTTTTAAACTTGCTCAAGTGATGCAAACAAGTTAACTGGGCTTTAATTGATCCAGAGAAGGAACAATGCAAGAGGTGGGAGAAACCAAGTGAAAGCAAGCAAAAAGAAACAGAGGAAAGGGGTGATTTATGAGTCTAGTACATTGCAAGTCTTATGACTCTTCCTTCAGGGCAACTATAAAAGCAAAATTTATGTACAATCCATTTAACAATTCATTAATGAGACAATTGTAAAAACACTTCTCTTGCAGTGCAAACCTACACATGTTTTCTCGTAAGTCAGCCCTACATCGCGCTCTGCAGCCGTAAAAATAGAGGTGCGTCATGAAAACAAACAAACAAACAACAACAACAATACAGTCGTACCTTGGAAGTCGAACAGAAACCATTCCAGAAATCTGTTCGACTTAAAACGTTCGAAAACCAAATTGCGGCTTCTGATTGACTGCAGGAAACTCCTGGAGCCAATCAGAAGCCACGGAAGCCCTGTCGGACGTTCGGGTTCCAAAAGGACATTTGCAAACCGGAAAAATCACTTCTGGGTTTGCAGCATTTGGGAGCCAAAACGTCCGAGTTCCAGGGCATTTGGGTCCAAGTTACGACTGTATATAAAATAGTTCAGGCTGTAGGACAAACTAAGCAATTTTAAGTGTGTTCAGATATTCCATATCAAGTTTTCTGTGGTGTGTGTCCTTCATCTAATATGTTAAGTTAGGTAAATCACAAGCAACATCATTGGAACAGAGTAAGGGGGAGATGGAGCTATACACGAGAATCAATACATTTGGATAACTGTTATTCTCAAGAGCTTGTCTCTGTGTTTGCAGAAGGCACAGATGCGATCTATAGCCCAACATGTTTATGCAGAAGGAAGTCCCACTGTGCTCAGTTAGCCTTACTGTAGGTTCAAAAGGCCTTCCTCAGAGGCAGCCTTACAGTGTGATCCTATACCTGACTAATCAGAAGTCCTGTTGACTTCAAGTGAGTATAGGACAGCAGTCTTAATTAGCTGGAAAGTACTTCCTCCATTATCTTCTTTGGACAAGAGCCAGGGCTTTTATTCAAAACCATGCCCACTTCCGGAATTATTTTTTTGCTCGTCCATTTCTAATTGTCTCTTAGAAAACCACCCAGCCTTGGGAATAGACCTGTTGACACCTTGCAAAATACTTGAAATATAAACATGACTGCATTTGTGAACAACGGCTGGCCCTCCCCCTACCAATGTATTATTTTAATGCCTCTGTGGAATTTTACAACATGGAGGGTGCAGCGGAAAGGACCACACATGCTCCCACTTCCCTGTCCATCTTTAAAATTGCTGTCTTAAAGGAAAGACTGCTGCTGTCTTTCACATCCTGGGATTATAATTTCTATCGTTAAAGAATCGCTAGAAGGTTCCCCTCCCAACCTCGCCCTGGGGTGTTGGAATGAAGGCTAGTTAATTGCTTGTCAGAAATGCCATAGACCCTGCCCTCTTTTTGACTTGGAAGAGTATTAACTGGAACATAATTGCAACGTTTCTTGTATACTGCTTGCACTTTACTGACAGTGACAAATAATAGGTAGAAGTGGGAATTTTTTGTAACCTGCCAAATTTCTCAAAGCATTGTCATTCTTCAGAGCATTGTCATTCTTCAGCGCAGTAACTACATGTGCGGTAAGATCCTCTCTCTCACTTTCTCTCTTTTTTTTTTTTTTTAAAAGATGATATTGGCAAGGAAGATCAGGATGATAGCTCACATTCCTATATGTAGTGTTACGGGCTACAAAAGTCCCTAATGGTGAGGTACATGGATCATGGGTTAGAATGCTTTGAGCTAGCTCCTGGAAACTGCTATACAAAACAGTGCCCTGACTTTCAAAGGGAAATGCTTGGGATTAAAGGGAAGATGTCAAGGAGGCATCTGAAAGGACCACAGAGACAGGGATAGGATATACGTGTGGGAAGTCCACTTGGGGATGAAAAGGGGTTGTGTCTTGAGTTTGATAGGAAAGTGGATGGCAAACTGGAGGAGAGACAAGAAGCCACTGGAAGACACCAAGAAGAAGCTTTTGAAGCAGGAAGGAGTATACAGGTCATTTGGAATTGGGACCCAAACCTGTGGCTGGAGGATCCTTGGTACATAATAAAAAAGTGGAAATCTCAGCTTAGGAGAGGGAGCAAATGTATCCCAGTAAGGTGAAGGTAAAGGTACCCCTGCCCGTACGGGCCAGTCTTGTCAGACTCTAGGGTTGTGCGCTCATCTCACTCTAGAGGCCGGGAGCCAGCTCTGCTGTAAACATTTTTACTTCATGGACAACTAAATGCTACATGTCTTCCACCAAGGTTGCTCTATAGTACCATAACATTCAGTAAGCAAATGCACACATTTTCTTCTCAAGCATATTTCATCTCAGTGTCTCTTTCTAAATGAGAAGTTTACATGGGCCAAAATGGCTGGTAAAAAAAAAAAAAGGGTGTGTGCTATAGTTGTTGTTTTTTGCAGGAGAAAGGCTGCCTACTTGCCTAATTCCTTGGAGACTGAACCTCAGAGCATTATATAAAGACAGACATTTCCAAAGAAAGAAAGAAAGAAAGAAAGAAAGAAAGAAAGAAAGAAAGAAAGAAAGAAAGAAAGAAGCCTGCACACTTTTAAGAAACCAATGTTTCAGTCCAGTGCAGCATTTACTTCCTGACAGTTCACATATGCACTGTGATTCAGCATTCTCATTGTTTTTGAATTTCAGCATGGATTTACATCAGGGGGCACATGCATAGTTCAGTAATTCTGTGAAGTGTTAACGCATCACAGCCGTCATTACAGCAGATCAGTGCCCAATTATTTCCCAGAGGGCTGCAAGAGGACTCTCCAAAATCAGGCCAGGACATGGAACTTATCTGACCAGAATAAAAGAAGCATACTTGAAAGCACAAAGGGCAGGATTTAATTCAGCCTACTAGAATCACATTGACAGACGCCAATCTACTTGCTTATGGTGGGTCTAGGCTGAAGTGTTTTATTTTGTTTTGTTTTGCATTGCATTATCTGCCACTGGAAGAATATACCACTGGATGCAAATCACACTAGAAAAAACAATCTATACTTAAGTCATAAAACAATTTCCCCCCCTTCAGAAATGCCCCCCCCCCACTCCCCGGGTGTATTGTCAGCAATTCACTTTTTCTTTTAAGGTAGTATTTTTAAACAGTATTATCAGGTATTTCCAATGAATGGTTTTATTGTATTAAGAATTTGGTTTTAGACACTATTTCAGATTATAAACACTTCACTATACTGGTTGTATATTCATATCAAAGTTTTAAATCCACCTGCCAAGTGTGAACAATCTAGGCCCTAATCCAACATTAGGGAAGATTTTAGTGTAACACAACTTTATTTCAGTAAACTCTTTCAAATATATATGAAAGAAAAACACATATTTCCCCTTTGTAACTATTTCTGCAATTTTATCTAAAAGTAGATGTGTAGCATCATGTTAACTGGGTGGTCGTCAACTAAGTTTTACCCAAAGTAAACCTACTGAAATTAATTGACCTATCTGAATCATGTTAATTAATTTGAATGGGTCTAAGTTAGAGTAAAACTTAGTTGACTACTACCCACTGAATTCAGACTACAGTCCTATTAACCTGTGAGTAAGCCATGAAGAACTTAGTGGAATTTACTTCTGAGGGTTTGACCAAAGGTCTTTGGAGAAGTCTGCCATGCTTTTCACATTGTGAGATACTGTACATGTCAGACTTATAAACTGTACAACAGTTTGCTATCCCAACCATGCCATTTCATTCTAAAATCCACGAAGGTGGGATTAAAGTAAGAACGTTGCACTAGTGCAAACAGCAGGGAGGTGGCACATGAAGAAGGGTCTCAGAAGATGATCTGATTCTGGGTAGGTTCATATGGAAAGAGGCAGTCCTTGAGGCCTGTACTCAACCTTTCATGACCAAAGAGAGAAATGTCCCTGGAACCTTATGTCACTGGAGCTGGAAGCTGGATAGCTAACGTAGAAGCAGCGCCTTGTGTGAAGCTATTGGCCAAAGACATGTTGCCTGGGCCTGCAGCATCATGTGAGCGCCAAGTCTGACCTGGCAGGTCTGGGGGAAGCGTAAAACCAGCTGGCGACTAGCTGGGCTGCCAGCTGCCACCTGTGTGCAATATTAACTTCCTAAGGCAGAGGTGTTTCTGATTCATGTTAGCAGCACAGGAAGAACACAACAAGAAGAGATGAGAAATTTGTGAGCCACTAGCAATACTGAATACATCTTTAGCCATGCACAGGAGACCTCATCACGAAATGACACTCTGACAATACCCCCAGGTACCTTTAAGAGAAGCCAGCCTGTCATCCACTTGACCATTTTCGCTGCCCAGCAGACATTTTGGTAGAGATCGGTATTCACTACGCCGGGATCTACAACGTTAACAGTCACGTGGCTCCCTTCTGCTGTCAGGAGATGTTGTAGTCGGTAGGCAGACAGAACAAGGGCAAGTTTGCTTTGGGCGTAGGCTCCGTGGGGTGAATACAAGCAACTACACGGGGTGGAAAAACACAGAAGCGAATTAATTCTCTGAAGGTAACTGTGTGCTATAGGACACATGATTGGTTACAAGTTTTAATGAATTATAGAGAAGGGGATAAGAGAAGCAGCAATATGACAAAATGGCCCTCAAATGGGCTTATCATCTCAAAACACATTGCTTGCAGTAGCCAAAGTGATTATTTCAGTAGATTTCATTGTGTCATTTATGGAAAGTGCTTTAGATAAACCTGCCTATTAATATAAACTGTAGTGTTGGCACCTGTAGTGTTCCCTTGGGAGAATTAAATTATGACTCTCAGAACACCATATGTGTTATTTCCTGTGACTTCCGGAAGTCTCTTATTACATTTATAGAGGTTAAAAATAGGCAGCCTCTGCTTCACAGATCTCACAAGAAGTAACTGTTGCACTTACTGTATCAGCATTGAAAACTAAGTATGGCTTGAATAAAATGGAAAACAAACATGAAAATGTGAGACAAAGAGCCTTCAGCATATGGAAAAGTTAACTGGACACAGTGAAAAATTACCTGCAAATTTTAACAGCCACATATTAACAAAAAGATACATAGTACAGACACACTAGCAAGATGCTCAACTGCGCTTTTGTGATCACAGCCCGTTCTCTCACTTCCACGATTAAAGCACAGGACTTGCACAATGGAAGAGCTTGGCTTCAAGTCTCTCTAGATATGAAACACTAAAACCTGTTCTGGGGTCGCAAGGTAGAACTTTGGAGGTGGTGCAGGGGAAAATAGCTTTCCCCCCCAAAAAAACCCCCTCTGGATCAGTTACTTCTCTAACACTGTTCAGTTTCTGGCTGTACTACATTTTAAGGGTTACACCTTATTCCAGAACATGACAAGACCTCCTGTTTCTGGCTGCAACAGCAGCTTAGGTTGTGCTCCAAATACAGTGGTACCTCAGGTTAAGAACTTAATTCGTTCTGGAGGTCCGTTCTTAACCTGAAACTGTTCTTAACCTGAGGTACCAATTTAGCTAATGGGGCTTCCGCTGCCGCCGTGACGCCAGAGCACGATTTCTGTTCTTATCCTGAAGCATAGTTCTTAACTCGAGGTACTATTTCTGGGTTAGCGGAGTCTGTAACCTAAAGCGTCTGTAACCTGAAGCATCTGTAACCCGAGGTACCACTTTACTGCAAATTCATGCTCAGTTGAGCACAAGATGGTATGCACTGTGTGGAGAAAGAGAGAGGACAACATGAGCCTACCAAGGCCTATGCTTCAACTTCTGTTCCTTTTGTGCCTTGTTCTTTTATTCACTTTTTTTAAACTGCTGACAAATGCACTACACCTGAAGGGGAGAATGACGCATATTGATTGACACAAGGTCAGAATAATACGTCAAGTGGCTACTTGATGTCACTTCTAGGTTCCTGGAGGCCATTTTCCCCTCTACCCTGCCTTCTTGTTAGGGCTCATTCTTCAGAGACACGTAATTGTGCACAGCTCACAAAAGACAGCTATAATTAACCTCAATGTTGCCAGAAGCCAGGATTTCCTGGCTGCCACAAACCACTTGTATATTCTACACATCAAAAACCCTGGCACTTCCTTTCCCAATCTACCTCCCTCCAATTTCCAAGGTGTTAATCTGTCTAGGGGGCACAGCAGTATATTAAGAATGTACTCAGGCGTAGGCAGATTGCTAAATGTTTCAACAAACAAAAGCACTATTATTCTGCATACCCTAAGTGACTTCTAACAAAAGGCCGCATGTAAAATGCTGCAATACACCTTGGCTTCAGCACTTGGTGAGGGAAACAGAAGCACTCTAGAACTCATAAAGCTTTCTTAATGATTTGTGCCTTATGTTTGTAAAACATCGCTGTTGTCTAGGCTAAGGAAAAAAACCCAGGCAGCCATAGATATATTCAGTCCTTTAGCTGGTGACCAGGTTTTTAGTTGCATGGAATGTGGAAATCATTTGCATATGCTCAGTGGCCAGTTTGCCATTATGTGCAAGACTGATGCACTATTCCTTTTTTAAAAATCATCCTTTTAGATTGAATATCTGGCCTATTAATTGAGAGAAGGTAGTCCTATCAAAGACATTATTATAAAATGGAAATTCCACACACAAAGATGATGATGCTAGCTTCCCAATTCCCATCACCATCTGTAAGCTGAAGTGCCTAAATGGGTAGAAACAGGTTTCTTGCTTGAAGGCATTGAGGATGGTAGACAGGTTAGAGCTGGAATGCTAATCTCTCTGCCCTCTCTGAGGTGGAATTTCCAATTTTCAAGGATGCCTGAATAAGGCTGATCTTCCAGGCAGGATAGAGCTTCATGATTACATCAAGAGTCCAGTGCTCACAAGAAACTGCAGATTTACAACAACTGGATTCAGTCCTGTGTGCAACTATAGATGCCAACTTTCTATTGATTTAGGTAAGTTTTCCGCACATTTTGCTGCAGAACTATCTATAAACTGTGGTTGAAATACTAAGGATGCTCATAAGCGGCGTCTTTTCCATTTATCATCCTCCTTTAGCTATTTTGGTTCTTTCCTTAAAACACAGTGGATGCTCTGAATCTTGATCTTTACATGCACATGAGTGTGTGTATATATGTAAGGCTGACACACACACACACTATGCACGACAACAGGGTGAAAGGCAGGCAGGCAGCACATGTCTCTGGCAACAAGTCTAGAGATATTAGCGTCTATATATGTTGCCAAGATTTCTCTAACAGTTGGTGAGCAGCCAGCAAACTAGTGTTTATTAAAGCTGTCTAGACACTTATTTCTAACCGGCAGCAGATAAATAGGGCAAGAACACAGTCAAATATGAATCTTTTCTCCTTAAGAATAGTCTGCTGGAACATGCCAATGGCTCGTCTGTCCAGCATCCTGTTTTCAAAGTGGCCAGCTACATTCCTATGGGGAGCAGGCAAGCCGGATTTCAGCACCACAGCACTCAGCCTACCTGGGATTTCTAGCAACTGGTATTCAGAGGCATCCTTCTATGCAATGAAGCCCTCAACAGAAAGCTCTCCAAGCATACTGACTTTGTTTGCATACAATACTGAGACAGTGCTTCTCTAGCTTCTTCTTTTTAGCACTGGAACCCTTCACTTTAAACAAAAATATAGCAGAATGTTTGCAGTAATATATATATAAACAGGGGGGATGGAGTTGAACATTGGAGGAGCCAGCCAGAGCTGCAACCTTTAGAAGCATCAACTCTTGAGACTTTGAAAAACTCTGCTGTTGAGAGCCACTGATGGGAGAAGCCTTTGCTTTGCTTGTCATCCTTTAGGTTTTGGCTCTCACCAGAAAGAGTCCTTATCTCTGACAGTGTTAGAGACAAATCATGAGTTGTAACGAAGGGTTTTCGGTCAAGATGGCGCTGAGGTAAGACACGCTTATCAAAGCTCTACAGATTCTTTTAAAAAATTCTTTTTAAACTCTGTCTTAACTGTAACATGGGGTCTGACTGCTGGCCACTTTTCCTGTTTTCTGCTGACAGCAAGGTTGTTTATGTGCTCTTATAACCCCCAGTGAGCAACACTGTAAAACGTTATGAAGCCAGCCTTGTAAATTACCTCAGAGCTAATCAGCCTCACAGCCGCCATCTTAACCTTCTGGTGACTACATCTGTATGCTTCGATTTATTTATTTATTGGCTTTTATCCTTTTAAAATTATAAAGCTTTTTAAGTTTCTGTTCATACAACTCCTTGACCCCCTAAACTCTGTATGCAATACAAACAAACTGTACAGGTAGGAGCAGCACAGTAGGGTACTAAAGAGACAGTGTGGAAGGAACATTCTGAATTTTTTTGGGGAGGGGGGTTGTTCCTGTCTGTCTTCTTCGTCTTCTCTCACCATCAAACTGCCCCTAAATTGGTCATAAATCAACTCACTGTTGGCGAGACTGTGGACCTAATTAAACAACCTGGCTAACACAGCCTGGCTAACACTAGAAGTAAGGCAGAAATGAGAAGAGCGAAAAGACGCAGGTGCTCTGAGAAGGACTATTTTTTTGCCTCATAAAGAGCCTTCATTCCCAACACAGAATGTCTTTAATTCTTGGTATGTAGAAACGGCTGCCCAGATACTTCCCAGATCTAATGAGGACAAAGCCAATACTCCCCTAGCGTCTGTCAGTGTTAAAAGGAGTAGCATTTTGAACCCTTGCTTGCAGGCTGCAGCTGAATGGAAGGTGCTAAGAGGGGGACAAAGAATTCCCATGACAAGTGATTCAACAGCAATTTAACCCAGTAGTGGTATGGTGTGGGCAGGGTGTTGCTTACCAGGCTTCCCAATGCAGTGTGTTACTGCCAGCTACAAAGAGAAGGAGGGAGAAGGCAATGGCAAAAGTAAGTTCCCTGCTGCCTCACAGCCCCCCTTTCAGTAACGAACAACAAAGCACAGGGTTGGGAAGCCACGTACCCAACACTTCCCTGCCCACATTGGCCACTACTAATTTAGCTCTTGGAAAGGAAGGGAAGAAGAGGAAGGGCATTTAATCTCAATGGATGCAACTCAATGGAAATCACACACTGCACATGCTTCACCACCATTACATTTTTTAAAAATTGCAGAACCCCTCACACTGCTTTGCAGAACCCCAGGGTTCCACAGAACACAGTCAGAGATATGGGGCACAAATCATGGCTTTGTGCAAATAAGGAGGTGTGTGGGCTTCTGGAAAGGATGTTGTGACCACGATGCTCCTCCTGTGGTCCTCTGTCTGCTTCACTGTTGTGAGCTAGGCCATGGTTTGAATTAGCACGTCACCCAAATTGATGGGTTTGCAACCCTCTCCTCATGGAAATAAATCCCAGAGCAAGAAAAATAAAGGAAATCAAACAATCAGAAAGATCAGACCACAACAGTATTTCCATCAAAAGAGTTTTTAGGCAAATCTTGCCTAGAAAATAACATACAAAATGTATTGCTTATGTTAGCCAGTGTGCGGTATCTGTGCTTATTTTACATGGTAACTTAAAGTGGACCAGACTGAGAACTAGGGTCCAATACTCAAGATCAGTAATAAATGACAAAGGGCAGAAAAATCCCCAGTGTTTTAATTTTTACATGGAAAAAATAAGTTAATCTGCAAATATATTACTGGGCAAGCCTAGCAGTTTCAAGAATTTTAGCTTTGCTTACTAAATATGAGTAAAATAAGCAAACTAAATTGGATAACTCTCAAAACCTGAAAATTCTCCAGTGAAAATTACCCAATGCAAATTACCCTAAACTTCAAGGGAATATTGTTGCATTTCAAAATCCTATGGAAAACCCACATTACCGCCAGTAACAGTCAATAAATGCAACTCACAGTTATTGACTAGAAAACAAATGGAGGTTATCATAACTGTAAACACACATAATGTTTAAATGGACATTGACAGGAATGAATTCCATAGAACAAACAGGCTTATAGTATTCACTATTTGAATTTTCCAAAGATCTAAAACTTCTGAAATGAGGTATCCAAGAAACAAAGCAAGCTTCAGAAGCTTTAAAAAGGTCCTGCAGGGGCTCGTTCAACATATTCATGTCTACTTTACTTAAGAATCATTTTAATGCAAAACCTCCTAATCTATCATGCTGTTATACTGACAGCACCGCAATAAATATTCAGGCAAAAAGGTAAGTTCGGGATGAAATTACTGCCCAGCCTTCTGTTGCATATGTGGGCTGGAATCATTACAGCCATTTGTCTAAAGGCAATTTCACTTGTAACAATGGTAATCACGAGCAGTGGAAGACAGGAAAACAAGTGAGCTAGATTAATATTTAGTAATGTAATGGCTACTCTTAAAATACCTTATTGTGTTTACTGAAGTTACTAAGGAGCACTATAAGCAAATGCAGGTGCAATGCTCTATTTTACAGTCAACATATAAGGAAAGAGCTGTTTAAATCACTGTTCATACAATATTTTACTAGCAAAATGTGGGCCTCCTGTTTGGTCCAACTGCTCTCCAAGGGTTTTATAATGAGGATCTTAAGGAGATGCTGCTGCTTTCTGTTTTCCCCACAAAAGAGGGGGATATTTCAAAGATATGGAGGCCCGCAATGCAAATTAAAGTTCCTCTCTTGCAGTACTTTTGTAACAGGCAGGAAAAGACAGCTGCCCATTCAGGAGAAATTCTAGCTGGCATGATTATACCTGCATTATGCTCTCTCGTGTCCACGCAATTTCAGAGGAGAACACAGAAGAAAGGCTATCAAAACGCTGCATGCTAAAACGAGACTTTTGTTGAAATGTCATTTAAGAAATTTGCTAAGCCAAAACTCTTAAGAAGGAAACCAGAGCACCATTACAGGTTTCAGTAGTATGTGTTGCAAAGGGAATGGGGGAAGATGAGTCACAGAAACCTGTTCTTGAGATATATCCAAAATTAAATTGCTAAGAAGTTATGAATCTTAAAGGTATTTGTTGTGTTTACTTTTTGTTATCTTCCGAGACCATGTCAGATGTCCCACCACCAAAACAAAAGAATTGCACTTCATGGGAATGCAGGACAGAGTGGTTTTTTTCCCTGTGGCAGCAGCCTGCTATTCCTGAAGACCTTCAGGTGAATAGGAAAGACGAGAACAATTCTTGTTCCACCTGTCCTGAAATGGTTTTTAATGTAAAAGCTGTAACGCTGCTCTTTGATTATTTTAAAAGTTGGTGCTTTGTTTTGCAAACCCAGCATACAGTTAAAGAACCCCCCAGAGAATCCTGGAAACTGTAGTTTGTTGAAGGTATTGGAAACTCTGTGTGTGGGGATAAACTACAGTTCCCAAGATTTTTAAGCCGGGAGGAGAGAAATGAGCCTCCTTGGAAGCCATCTCAGGGTTAAACGGTAGTATAAAAATAAATACTTCTAAGTAACCAAAGCTATAAGTGACCCAAAGGAATACTCACGAGTCCTGAAATACCAGGGGAAGAGGGAGTTCACTACCCTTCCACCCTCTCCAAATGGCACCCCTAAATTAAGCCTATGCTTCTCTCACTGACACTGTGTGTAAGCAAGCCAGGATTCAAAAAAACCCTGCTCCATATATCCAAGTGAGCTTTGGATTTGTACTTCTTAAAAAGCACCTTCTGATGAAGTATGCAAATACAGATCAGCAAAGGAGGATGTGGCCTTGGTAATGTGTAGCTCACATGCAAAAGGCTTGTGAAACAGAATGAGTTCTCACAATGCAAGGATGTGCTATACAAAACCAAAGTTTAGCTGATGATGGTGATTTTATTATTTATACCCTGGCCATCTGGCTGGGCTTCCCCAGTCACTCTGGGCAGCTTACAGAATATATAAAACATAATAAGGCATCAAATGTTAAAAACTTCCCAATACAGATGTCTTCTAAAAGTTGCAGAGTTCTTTATCTCCTTGACATCTGGACGGAGGGTGTTCCACAGGGAGGGTGCCACTACCGAGAAGGCGCTCTGCCTGGTTGAACCCTACACACTGTGCATTTTTCAGCTGAAATTATTTCATACTCAGATATATTCAGATATTCCACCCTGTAGGCCACTCTCTGCATTCCACAATATACCTAGGTTCATACTCTGTGACTTTCATAATCTGCCTTGGGTTACATTAGTAGAAACACAGAGGCTGTTCCATCAGGCTGCCATGGAAGAGAAGATGGCAACATATGCATTCCATTCTTACCCCTAAAAAAACATTACCCTAACATGACTTATTAGCTCCTTTAATCCATCCAAGTTTGTCAGGATGTTGAATTTCAATAAGCACACAAGATGTAACCGGCTGTACATTTGAATAAATAAAGTATACTATTCATTGTATTAAATTGTAGATTTTAACAGAAGTAGCTCATAAAGTTCAATGAAAAAAGTAGAAGACCCTGTGGATCAGTTCATTCTCTAATCAGTTTATGCGTAAGGTCCATGTATGTGTAAGTGTCTATTCCACCTGACTGTTCATAGAGTCCAACAATCCACGCGAAAGGTTGTTACAGTGCCACAGAATCCTTTCACAGAATCTAAGACAAGGATTTCCGGAATATTAGCCTTGTTTTGCTGTCCTGGGCTTCATCAGTAGTACAAACTCATATATGATATCACAGGATCTTATAGCATAGTAGTAGCTGCTGTAAGCAGCAACTTTTACAGAGTAGAGTTATGTGGACCAAGCCGGTTACGTCTTGTGTGTTTATTGAATATTTTTCACGTAACCAGAGGTTTGTTGTTGTTTTGAGGATGTTGAATTTAGCAACTAGTATCAGTCTCCAAAGTCACACCAAGCCAGCAAAGAAGAGAAGACAACACAGTTCTAGCAATGCAAAAGGAATGGCTGGGTAGAAAAATGGCTTGGCAATAGGGTATATGGCACAGCTCTAAGCTCTGCATTTCCTGCATAATAAGCAGGGGCTGGGATTAGAGACCTATAAATTCCCCCTCTATGATTCTCCTAAAACAGAGCAAAGGAAGAACAGATTAACCCAATGAAAAGGGTTAAGGAGCAGGCAGGTGGATGAACAGAAATCTGGCAACATTTAAATAGAATAAATGATATCCAACACATGCCAGAACGACTGCCAACTGGCAAGAGTATTGAAGGGGGATATTGCCAATTGGAGAGCAAAACTGATGAGCGAAACTGACAGTCAGTGGAGAAGTGCTAGACTCTGTGTAGGTTGGGAATCCAAACAGCCAGGAGCCTCTTGCTCAGAATTGTCTACTGACTGGTAGCAGATGTCCAGGATTTCTGGCAGGGAACATTCCTGGAGTTGCCAGGAATTGAACCTGAGACCTTCTGCATTCAAAGCAGATGCTAGCCACTGAGCTGTGGCCCTTCTACAATGTTTTCCTTCCTACTTGCCTTTGCTGTCATCTGAAAACTGTGCAAGGGTAGCATCTTGGGCAACAGAGAACCTGGGAAATATTGAGGAGCAGGAAATTGTAGTTTCTTCTTTTGCATGGCTTAATGAATTTGGAGGTGGAGGACATTGCGAATCCCATGCTCCCCAGCAGGAAATGGTGGTCCTCAGAATGACACAAGGGCATCATTGCCAGCTGTGGATGAGGACTTCTGCCTAGCAAACCCTCCCACACCTCCCCCTTTCTGAAGGTTAACTTGGAAGGTTGTCACACAATTAGAGAAAGGTTGATTTGTGTAATCAATAAATCAAACCAACTAAACTTGAATTAATTTGCATATAAGGAAACTTGTCCTAAAGAAAAAGTCATTTTGTGTGTGTTTTAGAGGATGAATTTATGGAATCATGGGGCTGGAAGGGACTTTGGACCCCTTATTCAGCACAGGTGCAACCCAGCATCCCTGAAAGGTGAAGAGCCCAGCCAACACCTTTGTAGAGGTATTACCCCCTGCGCACACACAAAACAGAATGACCCTTAAGATGGTGGTTGCCATCTGGAGTCTTCATAAGTGTTTCTCTTAAAAATAATTATTTTGAATCATTTTTTTATTTTAAAAAAACTGATTCCTGATTAAGCAGGACAATATTTCACCCAATTAAATACTGCAGCCCTCATATGTTATTACAATGCATTCCAAGGTGTGTGTGTTAGAAGAATAGGCTAGTACTGGGAGCAAATGCTTTGATGTGCAGAACCCAAAATTCATGCTCATAAAGGCAAGAGAATTTTCAAAGTTGTCCCATCCTGAATTCTCCCAAAACTCCTTGTAGGGAGGGAATGGGATACAAATATGAAATAAATAAGTCTGGATATACAAGGCAAATGAGCTAAATTCTGGAATTCTGGTTTCAATTTTTTGTAAACTTGAGGTACAGTGAAGTTTTTCATCTTATTTCAATATACCTGCTTTGCAGATCGTTAAGACGTAATTCTGCTACATAATGGGTAGCTGATGAGAGAGTGACAATTCGAGCATTGTGGCTGTGGGTTCCTGATTGCTTCAGTGTTTCCAAGAGAAGGTTAGTCAACAAGAAGTGTCCCATGTAGTTAATACCAAAGTGTTCCTCAAACCCATCCTCTGTTTTCCTTTCAGGCACCAGCATCACTGCAGCTGTGAAGTTTAAAAAGAAAAGAAAGAGTGCAGGTGAAGTTTGTGGTATACAGGAGCCGGCTTGTGGTGAATGGACCACTATATAGGCTGCTACACATCGTACATTTGAAAGCACATACCGGTAATCCTCCCCCCCAAAGAAACATGGAAACTGTAGCTTACCACTTACAAAACTACAATTCCCAACACCCTTAACAAACTACTTATTCATAAACATGAGATATTTAACACCACTACACAAAGGGTGGTATATAAATTTATTTATTTTTTAAATTCATCAATGTGTGTGTGTGTGTGTGTGTGTGTGTGTGTTTATATACATATATATAAGCTTATAAACTTCCTAGTAGCTGCAAAAAAATGAGCTCCTTCACAAAAAATAATGGAATTCCAAGCAACTCCATTTCCAGAAGAAGATGAAATGAGGAAGTGCCATCATGCAAGTAATACTTATGCCCTGCTTTCTTTAAATTGGACTCACCACCTTCATGGACAGTTCATTCATAATAATAATAATAATAATAATAATAATAATTTATTATTTATACCCCGCCCATCTGGCTGGGTTTCCCCAGCCACTCTGGGCGGCTTCCAAAAGAATATTAAAATACTGTGATACATCAAACATTAAAAGCTTCCCTAAACAGGGCTGCCTTCAGATGTCTTCTAAAAGTCTGGTAGTTGTTGTTCTCTTTGACATCTGGTGGGAGGGCGTTCCACAGGGAGGGCGCCACTACCGAGAAGGCCCTCTGCCTGGTTCCCTGTAACTTGGCTTCTCGCAGTGAGGGAACCGCCAGAAGGCCCTCGGTGCTGGACCTCAGTGTCCGGGTAGAACGATGGAGGTGGAGACGCTCCTTCAGGTATACTGGACCGAGGCCATTTAGGGCTTTAAAGGTCAGCACCAACACTTTGAATTGTGCTCGGAAACGTACTGGGAGCCAATGTAGGTCTTTCAAGACCGGTGTTAGATGGTCTCGGCGGCCGTTCCCAGTCACCAGTCTGGCTGCTGCATTCTGGATTAGTTGTAGTTTCCGGGTCACCTTCAAAGGTAGCCTCACGTAGAGCGCATTGCAGTAGTCCAAGCGGGAGATAACCAGAGCATGCACCACTCTGGCGAGGCAGTCCGCGGGCAGATAGGGTCTCAGCCTACGTACCAGATGGAGCTGGTACACAGCTGCCCTGGACACGGATTTAACCTGTGCCTCCATGGACAGCTGTGAGTCCAAAATGACTCCCAGGCTGCGCACCTGGTCCTTCAGGAGCACGGTTACCCCATTCAGGACCAGGGAATCCTCCACACCTGCCCGCCTCCTGTCCCCCAGAAACAGTACTTCTGTCTTGTCAGGATTCAATCTCAATCTGTTTGCCGCCATCCATCCTCCAACCGCCTCCAGACACTCACACAGGACCGTCACCGCCTTCACTGGTTCTGATTTGAAAGAAAGGTAGAGCTGGGTATCATCTGCATACTGATGAACACCCAGCCCAAACCCCCTGATGATCTCTCCCAGCGGCTGCATGTAGATGTTGAAAAGCATAGGGGAGAGGACAGAACCCTGAGGCACCCCACAAGTGAGAGCCCAGGGGTCTGAACACTCATCCCCCCCCACCACTTTCTGAACACGGCCCAGGAGGAAGGAGCGGAACCACTGTATGACAGTACCCCCAGCTCCCAGCCCCTCAAGACGGTCCAGAAGGATGTTATGGTCGATGGTATCAAATGCCGCTGAGAGATCCAGCAGAACTAGGAAACAGCTCTCACCTTTGTCCCTAGCCCGCCGGAGATCATCAACCAGTGCGACCAAGGCAGTTTCAGTCCCGTGATGAGGCCTGAATCCCGATTGGAAGGGATCCAAATGGTCCGCTTCTTCCAGGCGTGCCTGGAGTTGTTCAGCAACCACTCGCTCAATCACCTTGCCCAAGAATGGAAGATTTGAGACTGGGCGATAGTTGGCCATCGTGGCCACATCTAAAGATGGTTTTTTAAGAAGCGGTTTAATAACCGCCTCTTTCAACGGGTCTGGGAAGGTTCCCTCACGGAGGGAAGCATTCACCACCCCATGAAGCCCATCGCCCAGCCCTTCCCGGCTAGCTTTTATAAGCCAGGATGGGCAAGGATCCAGGAGACAGGTGGTTGGTTTCACTCGTCCAAGCAGCCTGTCCACATCCTCGGAGGTAACAGATTGGAATTGATCCCACGCAATTTGACTAGACAGGACTCTAGCACTCTCCCGCCCTGGCCCTGCTCCCACGGTGGCGTCTACCTCTTCCCGAATCTGAGCGACTTTATCTGCAAAAAACTTTGCAAAATCATTGCAGGAGATCATGTGGCCCGTACTGGGCCCCGATGTAGCAGGTGGTTCCGCTAAATTGCGGACCACCTGGAAAAGTCTCCTGCTGCTGTTTTCTGCAGATGCAATAGAGGCGGCGAAGAAGGCCTTCTTCGCCGTCGCTACCGCCACTTGGTAGGCTCGATACTGAGCTCTAACCTGTGTCCGGTCAGCTTCAGAATGGGTCATCCGCCACCGGCGCTCTAGCCGTCTCAACGATTGTTTCATTGCCCTCAGATCCGTGGAAAACCACGGGGCTGTCCGGGCTCCATGCAATCGGAGAGGGCGCTTCGGAGCCAAACAGTCAATAGCCCTGGTTAACTCCACATTCCAGCGGGCCACCAGGGAATCAGCTGAAAGGCCATCAACATGGGATAAAGCATCCCCTACCACTCTCTGGAAGCCATTTGGATCCATTAAGTGGTGGGGGCGGACCATCCGAATCGGTCCCACCTCCCTGCAGAGGGGAAGGGTCGCGGAGAAGTCAAGTTGCACCAGGAAGTGGTCTGACCATGGCACTTCTTTTGTTTCGCTTTTATTTAGTGTCAGAACACCAACATCCATGGAGGTAAACACCAGGTCCAAGGCATGTCCGCGGCTATGGGTTGGGCCAAAGTTATTCAGGGACAGCCCCATGGAGGCCATGCTTTCCACGAAGTCCCGAGCGGGACATTCACATGACCAAAAACAAAGCCCAGGAAAAGCAGGTGTACTGAGTGAGTACCAAAGTAGTTGCTTGATTGCTTTCTCACTACTGAATTGTTTTGCATTGAACAATGGATAAAGACCTTGTCCCACCTCATTTCTGCCTTGGGAACTGGCCCTGAGCTAGCTCAGCTCAAAGATTCCTAGAGGAGGGAAAGCCTGCTTTGCCTCTACTGTACAGATTTTGCACACTTAGTTCATTCAGTCCTCTTGGCACAATAACTTTGGCTATTGTTTCTCTCTGATTTTATGCTGTAGACACATTAATCATGTTCTCCGACACACACACCCCACCCAAATAAATCACTACTTGTATATTTTTCTTGCCATCTCCAACAGTCTTTAGTCTCCAAAGAGATACAACTGCTTCCCCCAAAAAATATTTCCTGAAATGTATGTTTGTGCTATTTTAATCCTGCTGAGCACTAGAAGGAAATGAAGGAAATAAAGCAAACATACATACACAGAGACCTGCGTTCAGATAAAAGGAAAAGCCTTGGAAGAACAACTTCCCCTTTTTAAATTATTAACTACACAACATTCACCAGGCACTAAAAGTTGTAGACTATTGATTTTCTAGCATCCAAACATGTCCTCAGCTTTACTCATGGGTCCTAAAGGGGTGAACTTGAGCAACAAAAGCTGTTCTATTTTTCTACCGCCAATAACTGTGAAACTATTTGTTGCCAAGAACATGGTGCACTTTCATCTTTTGCCCACTCTAAAAATTCTTTTGCTAAACTTTTCATAGGAGAGCTCTTACAAATCAACTACTTTTTGAATAGATTTCACTGCTAATTGCCTTTGGATTCCTAATGTTCCCTAGTGTCTGATAGCACACAGCAGCAAGTTCAGGAACAAGGATTGGCAGCAGACAGAATGTTAGTGACACTTTTTTATTATTAAAAAAACCCAGCCCTCTCTGTTTTGATAGGACTGTCATTTATATGCAATTTACTAATTTAGTTTAGCGAGCTTGGTTTCAAAAGCCTTTGATTAAACAGACATCAATAGAAAAAGTAAAGCAGCAGCAAGCGCATTTATGAATAATCTGTACAGTGTGTGCCAATGCATATTTTGTTTAGCAATTTCTGATCTCCTATTAGTGTACATGCAAGTAGATATCAAGATTCTGAGGCAATCCATATAATTGCACATTAACTCTGACATTCAGCAAGATCCAGTCTGAATTATGTACTTGAATTAGCTCTGAATGAAGATGTCTTTTGGGAAGGAGGCAGGAATGGCTCAGCCAGGTCAAAGACAGGAAAACATTAACTGCAATAAACCAAGATTTCACCGAGACCCAGTGAAATGTAATGTGAAGCCAAACCCTTACAGGAAAATTACAGTCATTTTGGTGATTTTCTGCTTCTGCTTCTGCCACACTACCGCAAGCTAAACCATGGTTTGTCTTAGTGTTACATGTAAACCAGATGCTTGTGATTTGTCTCACAAGCTATAGTTACCATGGTTTTTTCCTGCACACTGTTGTGGTCACACTTAGCCATGGTTTGGCTTTGGGTTTTGTATGAATAAGGCCATTAAACTCACACTCAAACCACCCTATGGTTTAACTCAGATACACGGGTGATGTGTGCTGTCTTACAGAAGCAGGAAAGGATGGCAAGAAAAATAATAGAGCTCGAACATCAGAGAGCAGAATGTTCCAGCTACTGAGGGGAAAAATGTTTGGAAAGCAACATTCTAGGATTCAAAATCTTAAACAAACTGGAAAAAATCTGCCCCTTATCTCTGATAAATTGTCCCTACTTTGCCTTATTCACAGATGCCTCATCCCCACACTTAAGGCCAAACTAATGTTAAGTGTATGGTTTTCCCAGTAGTGATGTATGGAAGTGAGAGCTGGACCATAAAGAAGGCTGATCGCTGAAGAATTGATGCTTTTGAATTATGGTGCTGGAGGAGACTCTTGAGAGTCCCATGGACTGCAAGAAGATCAAACCTATCCATTCTTAAGGAAATCAGCCCTGAGTGCTCACTGGAAGGACAGATCCTGAAGCTGAGACTCCAATACTTTGGCCACCTCATGAGAAGAGAAGACTCCCTGGAAAAGACCCTGATGTTGGGAAAGATGGAGGGCACAAGAAGGGGACGACAGAGGACGAGATGGTTGGACAGTGTCCTTGAAGCTACAAACATGAGTCTGACCAAACTGCGGGAGGCAGTGGAAGACAGGAGTGCCTGGCGTGCTCTGGTCCATGGGGTCACGAAGAGTCGGACACGACTAAACAACAATGTTATGTGTGTTTTTGCAATAGGGTCAACGGTTTTTCTTTCTTTCTTCCAATGCAAATTACATTTTCAAAGGAGGGGGATTCTGTGTGTTCATGTATTACCACCCCCAGATTTGCCCTGGGTTAAGAGTTTAGCAAATCCACAGATTAAGAACCCATTCCTATGCATGTTTATTCTGTTATATCCCACTGTTTTTAATGGGGATTGCTCCCAGGAAAGTAAACACAGAAAGGGAAACCTTATGATATATGAGGGAATCCACACTGGAGAGAGAGAGAGCATTTAAATGCATGGAACATTGGAAAGCTTCAGTTGGAAACAATCTATACCAAGGGGGGAGGCGAATGAAGAGAAACAATGGAAGTGTGTAAAACCACCTACTTTCTTTGTTAAATAAAAAGTGATGTATGTGATACTGTTGAGGTTTTGCTTGGAAATACAACAAGAAAAGATCAGACTGGCTGCAGGATCGCTCTATGCATTTTGATACATGGAAGTATGTAAACTAAAATTGTTCCCTAATTGTAAGCTTTTATGTAAGCCACCTTGAGAGAGTTAGTTGCTCTGAAAGGCAGCCTTAAAATACTTCAGATAAAACAACAAACAAATAATAGTATAAATATTATCCACCCTGGTGAACCATAAAACATGGAATAGATCCTGTCAAACGTCAGCCCATGATTTATAGAAGAGGGTGAAAGTTACTGAATAATACAACTAAGAATATAGTGACCAAAAAGTCTAATGACATCCTGCTATGAAGTTCATATTTGCACTGAAAATAGTAACTTCCTTAATTAGTAGCTAAATCTTGGATAAAAATATTCAATCCAATACAAGCTGATGCCAACAAGCTTTCTAGTGTTTACATTGTGTATGTGTCCATGACTTTAATTAAACGAATTTATGTATCCAGTCACTCGAACAATAAAGCCTGATTTTGGGACAAAGCAAACAAAGCTTAATTTCTGGAGAGGAAAAATTCAGTTCCAAGATCTGTGGGTTTAAAAAAAATGTTTTACAACAATTGCCATTAACATAAATTAGCTGATAGGCCTAATTGTAGATATTTGTGGGTGGGTGGAAGAGGAAGAGAGATGGATTATGAGCAGCAATTTCTCATTCAAAGCAATCATATATCATCATGACAACAAGTACAGGTAAATATATTTCTCAGACAGAAGTTTGCAGTACAACTAGACAACTAGATGGCAAAGGAAGGGCCCAAAGACAATATCTCTTCTGAATTTTTAAGTTTAATAATAGAAATTAACACAAAACAACAAGGGACGCGGGTGGCACTGTGGGTAAAACCTCAGCGCCTAGGACTTGCCGATCGTCAGGTCGGCAGTTCGAATCCCCGTGGCGGGGTGCGCTCCCGTCGTTCGGTCCCAGCGCCTGCCAACCTAGCAGTTCGAAAGCACCCTCGGGTGCAAGTAGATAAATAGGGAAGGTAAACGGTGTTTCCGTGTGCGGCTCTGGCTCGCCAGAGTAGCTTTGTCACGCTGGCCACGTGACCCGGAAGTGTCTGCGGACAGTGCTGGCTCCCGGCCTATAGAGTGAGATGAGCGCACAACCCTAGAGTCTGTCAAGACTGGCCCGTACGGGCAGGGGTACCTTTACCTTTACCTAACACAAAACAACAGCAAACCTAACCCCCAAATCCTCTAGTTTGAGGGGATTAGGAAAGAGAAGAGGAGACTTCCTGCCTCCTACGAACTATGCATTTGTAATGGAAGCTTCCTCTATTTTCATGAATAACATTTGTGAGTGTAGGGCTACAGTTAGTGGTTCTTTTGTCAGCAGTGGGCCATATTAAGCCCCAAAACAGAGTGTTCTAGGGACAGGAGAGAGCAGACTTCAAATATACTGGATCCAAGGCCCTTTCATTCATTCAAGGGGCTCCAGGATCCACTGGCGGAGGAACAGGGGGGCGGGGGAAGCGCACTACCGCAGGCACCATCGGGGAGGGGGGTAACATCGCACGCCCCCGCAACACACGCCGCAATTCCTCCCACCACGCTGGGCGTCACACCCCCATGACACACCCTCAGACTGGAGATGGCACAACTAATGATCTCCAATTGGAATCAAGGGGGGTGGGATGAGAGAACTAAAGAACTAGGGAAAAAATCCATACACAGGGGGAGAAGGGGTAGGGTGCCCTTATAGAACCTCCTGCCTGTGCAGGCATATAAGTCAGTAAAGCTTTAGAGATGGTGGACAACCCACCATTTTGCACTCACCCCTCCTAGTTCCATTTAAGATTGCACTATAAATTGGGCATGTAAGTCACCTAGATATGTTCTTCATTAGGTGAGAAATAAATTGAAGCTCTCAAAATGCCGGGGGGGGGGGGACACCCCTAAAACTGTAAACTTGGAGAGTCCATACTTGGAAATGTTCATAGGTGTGCAATCTAACCCACATGACTATGTTCAGATCTGAGCATGGTATGTCAGATACTAACCAGAAAAGTTTGCTCCAAACTGAAATCCTCCCCCATCCCTACTTGTAACACACAAAACAGCTGTTACTGCATTTTATTAGCAACCCGACAGCAACAGTATGACGCCCAACATCTTAAAATGCTGAGCATCTGGCCAGATCTGGTGGAGAGAGAAAAATGTTGACAGCCAAAGAGCTCTCACAATTTTAATGCAAATGTTGTGCAAGAGTCATGGCCTGCCATCTAGCACGGTTCCCTCACATACCATGGGCTAATAGTCCTCTTCAGATGTTCTTAATTTGCATCTATGGAGATGGTGCAGGGTTCATGACCGCAGAGAGGATTGCAAGTACAATCAGTCTAATGCATTTACAAAACCCTTCAGACCATTCAACTCAACCTGGAAAGGTTGGAAAGGTAGCCCAGCATACGAAGTCATGCAACCCTCCACAGATACAAATATGGAATTTATATGTACATACACCAGAAAATTGCAAAGTGAAAAACAGAAGCAGAGTTATGTCCTTGAAAAGTCTGGCCGAGTAAAATGCCGAGAATCTTGGGGGAATGCACTTAACATCTCTCAGCAGAGCAGTATTGATTTGATTTGATTTTTAGCCCCGCACAAGGATTTCCTAACCGGGGCAACGGAGGAGGAATGTTGTCCTTTTCCATGCTTTTAACAGCAAGACCTTTGGCAACAGACTACTTTGCTTGCCTATTCAGCCATCCTTAAAAAAAGAAAAGAAAAAAGCTTATATATTGCTATTTTCCATTCAGCTAGGTTTTAATATTTGTTTTGTATAATACCTTGCATTAAATAAGTAAGAAAGGAAGTCTGTAGTTTCAAAAAATAAATAAAAGGGCTCACAGTATGCATACATTTCTCACGCAGTCTCTTTTTCTTTTGGCACTATTAAATCACCATGTTCTCTCCTTTGGTACCTTAATGGCGGTAATGGCAACTGAGCTTAGGAGCAGTACTTGTGCTAATTTACTTAATAAATCAAGGAGAAATAAAATGCATTTTCTCCTGCCATTCATGGTGAAATAAAAAACCAAGTTGTGGTTTTTTAACCTAAATTAACAATTTATTATGCCCTTTTTTTTACGCATTTGCTTTGAAAATGTAGCCAGTGCACATGAACATTGTGCATTGTGAAGAATAGTGTCTGTGAAGCAAAATGAAAGCCTAAAAAGGGAAGACTTGACCTTTCTGTGAAACTGCACATTTTGCCTGACATATTTTGTTGTGAGAACATTAATTTAAAGTGTGCTCAACAAATCTTCAGGTCCTCAGTTAAGCTAAATGGAACAGACATGGAGATATAGGAACCTACATCCCTGCCCTTAAATCAACCCATCATGCTTGCAAATATTCATGTCTTGTGTGGCATTTACAAGAAATTCTGCAGAAGTTGAGAACATCATTGCCTAGGAGCTTATTCACATGAGCAGGCTTTTCCCACTGAAGTCAAACTAATGAATCATGATCCCTACCCCCATGCCATGATAATTGCAGCTGCCAGTTCAGCCATTATTGGATTAATCTGTATGCAATTTATTTTTGCCCGTATGTTTTTGCCCAAATTAGTCCTTCTGGGGATTAAAATTATTCTGGTTTTCATCAACATTCTATCAAATTAACTAACAGCATATCAACCACCACCACCCAAAAAAATAATAATTAATGACCATATTTTAGTTATTGAAATAAAACAAAAGGGAATATTTCTCCTAAAAAAGGTGGTCTGTAATGTGACAACTGATCATCTGTGAGAACAGGATGCTGGACTAGATGGGCGATTGGCCTGATCCAGCAGGCTATTCTTATACAGTAGTACCTTGGAAACCAAACAGAATCCGTTCTGGAAGTCTGTTCGACTTCCAAAACATTTGGAAACCAAGGTGTGGCTTCTGATTGGCTGCAGGAAGCTCCTGCGGCCAATCAGAAGCCGCGGAAGCTTCACCGGACGTTTGGGTTCCAAAAGAACATTCGCAAACTGGAACACTCACTTTCGGGTTTGCAGCATTCCGGAGCCAAGACGTTCGACTCACAAGGAGTTCGTCAACCAGAGAGATAAGAACTGGAGTGCTTAGTGTTACATGATACTAGTTAAGTCTTTTTTAAAAAAATCGTATTTAATAGAAGAGAAAGGACTGGCCTAGACTTACTCTACCAGTGGTACAAAATGAAAATAGAATGCATCTTAAACTGGTGCCAAAGACAGGAAATGCTACATGATTTCTTAAGGATTAGGTTCTGGTTAAAGATCCCGCCACAACTGAGCAAGTTTGTTAGAAGAAGCCCAGTGAATAACTTTCACGTAGCACAGAATCCCATCTCCTACCAACAAGGCAACTTACTTATGTTCAGTGGTGGCAATAAGACATGAATTTCATTACTGACACTATTTGAGGTGTGGAAACACTGGCAAGCTTTTGAAATGTTTGGCTTTCCTCCTTTTCCCTTTTTATTCTATTGAACCCGATTCTCTTTTCCAGAAAACAAGCAAGACACCCAACTACATAAAAGTCAGACTGAATCAAAACTTATTTCAATTCTTCACCCTCTCTTTTCTTTTGTTAAATTCTCCCAAGGGAGCTTCATGGTTTAAACTTGACAGACAGTCACTTATCCTCCTCCTTCCCTCCTCAGACAGAATTGGATCTATTGTTTGGCAGGCAAACGAAAAGAAGAAAATAATCCCTGTGCCCAGCTGAAGCTCATTCCTTCAAGCTCTCCTGTTCCCCTACTGCTTATATGAATTACTTATAACTTTTTCACCCCGGCTTCTATCAACTTAGGAAGCCCATTTCTTTGTCCTGGGGGGCATTTTTTGTCCCTTGCTATTCCCATTAACATTCCCTCTACTGCCACCTGTCACCTGGGGTATAATCTGGAGCAGATACTGTTCTGCCCCAAGGAGCAGTCTAGAAGGTGAAAACTTCCTAGATACCAATACAATACTATATATATATATATATATATATATATATATCCATATATCTATCTATAGAAGGGATGCGGTTGGAACTGTGGATTAATCCACAGAGCCTAGGACTTGCTGATCAGAAGGTTGGCGGTTCGAATCCCCGTGATGGGGTGAGCTCCCGTTGCTTGGTCCCTGCTCCTGCCAACCTAGCAGCTCGAAAGCACGTCTAAAGTGCAAGTAGATAAATAGGTACCGCTCTGGCGGGAAGGTAAACGACGTCTCCATGCACTGCTCTGGTTCGCCAGAAGCGGCTTAGTCATGCTGGCCACATGACCCGGAAGCTGCACGCCGGCTCCCTCAGCCAATAAAGTGAGATGAGCGCTGCAACCCCAGAGTCAGTCATGACTGGGCCTAATGGTCAGGGGTCCCTTTACCTTTACTTATCTCTCTCTCTCTCTCTCTCTCTCTCTCTCTCTCTCTCTCTCTCTCTCTCTCTATATATATATATATATATATATATATATATCTCCAAAATGGCAGCATTCATTCCCCAAAAGAAATTATCAGCAGATCTGGGTGAACCCCTAGGTCTACAGTAGTACTAGAAGTCTTAAGGGGAATCCCTTTTCTCAAACCCTACGTTCTAGCCCAGTTAGGACTGGGCATGCTCAGTAGGCAAGGAACGCTGAATGGTTGCTCCATCCCTTGATTGTTATGGTGGTTCTTTACTGTACCCTCTTGGTTTATGGTGTGCTTTGACTGATGTTTTGGACTACAACTCCCATAATCCCTGAGCATTGGTCATGCTGGCTGAGGCTGGTGAGAGCTGTACTCCAAAACATATGAAGTTAGGAAGACTGCCAGAGAATATAAAGACAATTTCATACTGAATGCTTCCTAACAATTCCTGATATCAAGTTAGCCCTTTTCCACTGCTGTTGCACATCAGGTTCTTGCATAAACGATTCCTTTAGCTTTGTGCCTACTGACACAGTTCTTTTGCTAAGTGAAGGGAGTAAAATATACAACAATGGTATGGATCCCAATAGGTGAGCACTCATCCAAAAAGCAACTTTTAAGAAAACTTACCATTATTGATCAGGACATGAAGTGGGTAATTCTTTGCTTTAAATGCTTGAACAAATTGATGTATGGACTTCATGGAAGCCAAATCACAGTATAAAAACTCCACTGAAAGAGGGAAAAGAAAAACAATGTCCAAATCAATTAAGTGAAAAACAAAAGTATTCATACTGGGTTTGAGAGCCTGCAACTTGACCTTTAAGTTATTTGTAGACCAGCAGTGCTTCCACACAATCTACTAACAATATAACATGAGAAACGTATTTTTGGTATTTTACTTTGTGTTCCACTTTTTGTTTTAGGAGTCTGGGCAGACTTTTTTAAAAAAGGTTTTTTTTTAGTGGATCATTTAAGAAAAAAATGCAATAGCTCACTTTGCACCAGGACATTTTGTTAATTTACCGTATTTTTCCATGTATTGGACGAGGTTTTTTGACTCAAAACTCACATCAAAAAACTGGGGTTGTTCATTACATGGATAGTGGCATGGAGGGTGGGAGAAGCGGTGCACCGCCAGCCAGCTCATTGGTGGGAGCGTGGCTTCACCCGATGCCGCAGAGAGTGGGGAGTGATCTGGGGGGTGTTTCCTGCCAGCAGCTACATGGGGGGGGGGGGAGAAGCTGCGTGTGTCAGCCAGCTTGTTGGTGGGAGTGCAACTTCCCCCAATGCTGCTGTGCATTGTGGGAGCTCCCTGGGTCGCTTCCCGCATGCGGTAGCATTGGGGGAGGTTGTGCTCCCTGAGCGCAACTTCCCCTGATGCTCCTGCACATGGCGGGCACTCCCTGGATTGTTTGCTGTGCTTGGCGGCATCGGAGCACAATGGCTGGTGGGAGCGCAAATGCCCCCGATGCCACTGCGTGTGAGAAATGATCTAGGAAGTGTTTCCTGCCCACAGCTGCATGGGGGGAGAGGCTCAACAACTTTGGGCCATCTCCCCTAATTTTCCTAAAATTGAGTCCCCTAAAATGGGGGGAGGATGTCTTATGCACGTGGGCGTCCTATAGATGGCAAAATACAGTGTGTCAGCAGAAGGGATATCTGACCATAATGCCAGAAACATGCATATTTACAGTGCCATATCAAACCTACCCTCCCCTTCTCAGGAAACTGGTTTCAGTGGCCTCGTGTTCACAGATGTATAAGTGCAATTAGCCAAGATCAGCATTACTAAGCATTACTAAGAACAATCCTTATACTGAGCTTAGTATTCCAGGAATAGCAACTGTATATTCAGGGGAGAATCTCAAAGCCAAAATTCCTGGACAGTAAGGACAAATGTGAAGTGACATGAAATGTACCAGTCAGGATGCAACATTAGAAGTAGCCTGAAAACACTGGACTTTTATTTTATTTCTTTAGGAGGGCTTGGAAATATTTTCACCCAGCCTTTCTTAGACACCTGCACAAAAATAAGTAGAGACACTTATATGGGAAACAGTTGCAAGTAAAAACATTTATAAATATTGTAGGCCTATATGTTTTATCTCGGAGAGATTTAAATGACGTTTCGTGTTCAGCTGTAGATCAACATGCAATAAACATTGCTGAATAACAGAGTATAAAATGCCTTCAGCACACTGATACTTGTTACAGATAGAGCTGCCTGTTTTCTGCATTTGCAGACTCTGGTATCTGACATACACTACTGTCTTGAAAATCGCAACTCATCGCCTATGATTATGTTGTACATAGGCCAACCAACACCTCCCAGCCAACCTGACCTACCTCACATGGTTGTTGCAAGGATAAACATGGGATATGCATAGAGGTCCAAGTCCCTTGGAGGAAGGGTAGGATTAATAGGTACTAGAGCTAATGGGGGGACTATAATTATAACAATTATAATAGATTGTGTGTCAGAATTAGACACACAATCCTAAATATGCTTCCCAAAAGATAAATCTTTTGGGACACAATCCGGATACCCTTTGAAGTCCCACCTTCACATTAAGTTAACCCATAGGTTTTCCTTGTGGATATCAGTCAGACTTACAGTGGAATACTATATATATATATATATATATATATATATATATATATATACACACACACACACACATACATACATACACCAAGCTCTGTAAAGCTTCCCCTCAGGTAAATGCTTAATCATGCATAACCATGGATGGTTTATGGCAAGTGAACTCTTTGGGATTTACTTCAGTGTAAGCAGGCTTCAAAACTGACGGTTAAAAATGCGATCTAAATTAGCCATTACTAATGTAGCCTGTGTCTTATTCTTTTCCTTATCAATATACGAATAGCTAACACAAGATTTTTGAATGTGTAGCAGTTCTGGGCAAAGAAAACAAGAGAAATCACAGAATATGAACAAATTCAAACCATACCTTTTTACCATATAAACATTCAGTCTAATTTATGCATAGCAGCTTCAATAAAGCTGTCCATTAGTCTTCAAAATACCTAGTAATAGCAATTCTGACTATGCTCCAAATTGGATTCCCCTCCCCCCCCCAAAAAAAGAGAAACTAAAAAACAAGAGCTGGTAACATTAAAATCTAAATATGGAAACTCTTGCAATACATGCTGGCAAATTATCCTCTGTTCTTTCGAAAATCAGTTCTATTCAGACATGAAAGCAGGCAACAACAAATGCACCTGCTTTTCTTTCCTCTGTGCTGATATGCTTTTGTAATTCTACCTAGGTAACACACTCAAGAAAAGCTACACAGTTACAACTTTGTCAGATACCGAGGGGAAGCAAAGAGTTTAGATTCTCAAGGTTTGTATGATGCGGCAAAATCTATGTACAACTTGTTCTCAAGAAAGCGTGCAGAATGGAATAGGTTTCTGAATAAGGCTGGCAGATCCTTACCCGCAGAATGGTGCCACAGGGAATTTTTCCTGTTATTGACAACAACCAAATGAAGAAAAAAGGGAGGGGAAGCGCAAAAAAACCTTAAAAACTAAGAGAAGTAAAGGAAGAGGCACAGCCAGAAAACTGTACTAATAAATCAATCTTTTTCAAATACAGTTATTATAAAGTACTGTACTTTTTTTTTTTAAAAAAAGGGGGCCTATGTTTTGGTTGAAAACATCATTCTGCAGAAGCACTTAAGTGAAAATAAGGTTCTCTGATCAATTCAACATTTGACTTGATAGGTGAACATGGTTCCTGATGATTACCCTTGACAATGGCTTTTTTCTGAAAGGCATTTGGCTTTTTAGTGATTTAGAAGAAACATATTTTAAAAATATATTCTCCCCTGAATATACTGCTGCTATTCCTGGAATACAAAGCTCAGTATAATGATTTTAAAAAGACTGAATCCTTAGCACCATTTTGAGGCACCATCCTTTCCTTTGCAACAATGAAATATACAATGGTGGGAAGAATCCAGATATCCTGCTGTTTGCAGCATGGCTTGGGACAAAGGTGGTCCCAGGAGGAAGGCTATGGAATGGAGGCAAAGTGACTATCTTCAGGCCAGAGGGATTGCTCTCTTAAGGCTCTGAAGTTCTCCACAAGGGATAGAGCCTATAAGAAGTGATCAGGTGATGGAGACCTCAAAGGCTTCAGAATGTTCCCAACCATCATCACAGCAACTCATTGGGAGTTGTCCATGGTCCTGGAACTTCTAACCAGTTTTGTCCTGTGCATCACCTCCCTCTTTGTGGGATTCAGCATTCTACTGAAACACAATATCTAACCTCCATGACACTCTTTTTTGAGGTTTCAAAATACAAAGAAAACCTTCTGCCAGCTTTTAAAAAATAAAATAAAATTCCCTGCCATGTGAAGACCATCCAACCTCCCTTCCCGTTTCATGGGGCCACTTTGATACTTAAAGTGCATTTCCCAGGGAAGGAACTGCAAGGTAAAAGCAGAAAACATCTCAGGAAATACAAGTGATGTCTTTCTTTCGGTAAGCAAAGATTTTTAAAAGGGGAAGGGGTAGTGCACAAGAATTACAATCCCAAAAATACAATGAATGCCGAGGTCCTCATCTTTCTTATATTTGGCTCAGCAGCCAAATTTATAAGACCTGAGACCTGGTCAGCCTGGTGTTGCCCCCATACCCAAGTGCTCATGTTTAAACAAGACCCATTTGCCAAATAACTTTGCAGCTGTAGCTAAAGCCGCCATGTCAACAACAGCCATAATTTTCTGCATGTTTATCACCCTATTTATTTCTGAATTTGGTGGCCATGTCAAACTTTTAAGGAGATTACTTGTCAAGCTATTACAAAACAAGATTTTCCAGTTTTATTTGAAAGCTTTCTGTTTCAAAAGGAAAAGGAATAAATTGGGTTTGCCACCAAAAACACCCACGTCTACTTGCATATGCTAATCCATGTCAAACACATGATAATATTAAATACCAGCTAGGATTGAAGAGCAGCTTTATGTAGAAAAGGAAAAGGGGAAAAAAAGAGAGGCTAGTCTTGAGGGAAGGAATCAGTTCAATTTTTAGGTTACATTGGCTTTCTACCTCACATATAGTTTAAATTACTTTGTGAAAATATTTCATTGAAAAACTGTAAAAGAAACCAAGCGGTACAATCTGTTAACCTTCACTGTTTCAGCCATTCAACTTCTTCCACCTTAGATCATGGGTTCTCACCTAATAAATAGATCACTGCCTTCAAACTAGTTGTTAGTAAAGCACCACTTTATTGCAATGCAATCCTCAAAGAGATTCTTAATCCCATCACATTTACTAAGCAACTGTTGTAGACAGGAAATGCAAAAGAGTAAATAGACTGTTTAGAGAACTGCTCAGTAATCGTGATTCTATTTTAGTATGCATATTCTTATTGCAAGTTTGTAAGGTTGCAAATAAGTTATGTGGCTGAGGAATGTGTCAGGATTCAGCAAAGGATTATCAAGTGTCTTTTTTGTTGATAGATCAGTCACAGTGCTTATGGAACTGCATTGTGCAATATGTTGGTAATATCCAACAACAGAGCTAACACACACACAGCCATCTGCCAATGAAAGACCTTTGGTGCCTATACAAGAGATGAGAGGACAAGGTTAACTCCACTGGAGTATAGGAACACATTAATATTATAATTTTGGTTTCACAGAGTGGTATTTGGCTAAATTATTGCATAAGCATAACAATTTCGACTTGTGAAAGGGAGATTCCCCTTCTCCTCACCCTATGCATGCCTCCTCCATCCCCAAATCTATTCCAGAGAGTTGGAATAAGCCACAGAATAGTTTGGGGGGGCCTGTGTTTCAATGCCCTAAGAGAAATCATTGCACTGATAAGATGTGCCCCACAGTGCTATTCCGCATATAACCATCAATTTCTCATTTTTGCAATCTTAAATTCATTCCATTACAGTGTCAGTTCATTAAAAAAAAAAAAAAAACAACATGAAAATTCACATACACTTTCATGCATATTTCTCCTAATACACGTTTTTGTACATGATTATTGCACTTTCATGCTATTTCCACAAATATACACTGTTTCCCCACATATTTTGGCTGGAGAGCTACATCACAAAATGTGGAGCAATGCAAATTTTGAAGGATAACTGTGATACTACAGGGATTCTAACACAAAACTCTATAACTGGCCAGCTATAGTGGGATATATCTTTCTTTTTTATATATATATAAATTTTACACTAACAATTCTAATGAACTCCAAATTGTCTCAGTACTCTAGTGCACAGAATCATCATTTAACAGCTGAGGAGCACTGAGGCTCAAAGATGTGACATTGATGAATCAGTTGCATACGCATAGGACTGTAGTATATTTATTGTTGCCACTGGGAGCCAACAAGCCCTTGTTGATCTACAACAAAAGAGGGGCTGGATCTAGACACATCAAAAAAGTGCTTCATTTAAACCGATAGAGAAAAACAGGACTCCACAGCTCCATCGGGTGGCACAATGTTATACGGTATTGCACATACAACACATATAAATTGCTTTTTCTTTACCAATCTAGCTGAGTCCAGGAGAGCTTGGACATGTATCTGATAGATAGAAAGATAGACAGACTATCTAGGGATTTACCTTCCTTTCCCCTCCCCCTCCCCATCTTACAGGCACTATGAATTACATATTAAGGACATCCTGATAAATTCTTCCCACAGAAGTCCGTTGAATGCATCTGTTTTATAGTGACAAATTGGGGAAAGTAGGTAGGATTTGAAATCTGGGGTGGATTTTAAGGGTGCAAGGTAGCGGAGGGGAAAGTTCCCTTGAGCAAGCAGAAGTCTGCTGCACCAGTGGAGCAGTAGTGCTGGATGCAGCCTAATATTCTTACATTGTATTTGTTTTTGTTCTATGGACTAAGTTTGCGAGGCTTGTTTGAATACCTCTGAGGTACAACAGTTCATTTCATCACAGGCGCTTTATTTTGGGCAGGTAACGCTGAAACTTTTGTGAGCACAACAAAGCAGAGTTGTCTTCCTGGCGATCTCTATAAACTGCAAGCTCATGTAAGAAGGAAAAAAAACAGTTATTACTAACGAAATGGCCAGTGCCTTGTCTGGTGTCACACACTGCAGTGACAGCCCCACCCTCCCACCCCTGCTGCCCTGATCCTGAGGCTAGATGAAAATTACATGGGAAGCAGGAAAGCCATCAAACCCATATTTTAAGGAGCGGCAAACCTCAAGGCACTGTATGCAGCACACCTTGTAATGACTGGTCAGAACTATTAGGCTGCGGCATTTCTTAATTTCTTGCAGCGTTGGCTTTATACATTTCATTAGATATTTAAGAGGTGAAATCTGATGTTACAGAAATAAGATTGGCCGTCCTCTATCTTTTCCTACCAAATAAATTCTGTTTCCACAGTTGCTGTCAGGTATGATTGCATATCTCCCTTTCAAACTCTGAACTTTTACATGACTCCCAGAAAAATATTTGGTTCCTCTATCTGTATTTAATGAAAGCTATTTGGTCTTTTTAAAATACCTGCACAAGTTCATCTTTCAAATCATCATGTAACGGAAACATATTCAGACCACGGCACTCAGAAGCCCAGTTCCCTGTACACAGAAATTAAACTGAAACCATGAAACAAAGTAGAGGCAGCAGAGGGCAACTTTTTTAAAACATCAGCTCTCAGACTTACATTGCACAAAGCTGTGACTGGCATGCACAGGTACTGCAAAGAGAATGAAGGGATTGGAAGAACTATCACTAACAACAGACACAGTAGTTCAATAATCTAAGATAGGAGGCTGCAGGAGATAACATTTCTTCAACGCTTATACTACAAGAATAAAATTTCAGGCTTGGTTTTGAATATATATATGGTCGTACCTTGGTTTTCGAACAGCTTAGTTCTCGAACGTTTTGGCTCCCAAACGCTGCAAACCCGAAAGTGGCTGTTGCGGTTTGCGAACTATTTTTGGAACCCAAATGTCCGAAGGGGCTTCCACGGCTTCTGATTGGCTGCAGGAGCTTCCTGCAGTCAATCAGAAGCTTCGCTTTGGTTTCTGAACATTTTGGAAGTCAAACGGACTTCCAGAACAGATTCCGTTCAACTTCCAAGGTACAACTGGAGAGAAAGAAAGACAGACACACACACACACAGAGAGAGTCCACATAGTTACATTTGTTTTACTAATGTAATATGTTTATTTACTTAAAGCAAGAAGCAATTTACTTAGTGTTGAAAATCCAAGCTGCCATGACAGGAGGATTGTGAGGCATTTAGTACAAACGGAAAGGCATCCAGGGAAGCCCAAATTATTTGGTTAAGTGGAAGATAAATAGCCAGGGACAGATTAAGACATTGTTTCATTTACAGGGAGCAACGCTGGGGATTCTTAATGAATCCAGGTAGGAGTGTACATAATCTTTAGCTGCAAGTCTGAGTCTACCACTCAATAGGGAGTTGCAGCAATTCCTACCAAGCTGAAGAGACACACTGCTGCATACATGTTCCACATTCATAATTTACACTTTGAACTGTAGAATTAAAGCATCCAATGTACACCTTAAAGAACTGAATGTAAGATGGTATTACAGGGGAATATGTTAAAATAACTGTAGTGCTTCACACATTAAACAGTTTCTAAAAAGTACCTCACCAGAACCCAGATCTCTAGAATTATATAGTGAACAACAGATGATCACCATGTTTCTCGTCAGGACTTTGTCCCTTTTACCCAAGGGAATTTTGCCATTGAGTGAGAATTGCAGGCCAGACATAAACTCCATGACAAGATGGAAACCAATATAGAAGCCACATGAGATTGTATCAAATTTCTTTGCACTATACATCACCCATGTCTTAGAGCTCTGATCCAGTTGGCATTTTGCCCAAATACTTTTAACAAGCTAGGTTTCCCTTTCAATGGCTTTAAATGGTTCACAGTGGAAGCTGGAAGGGTGACTTCTGAAGAAAGGCTTAAATGCTCAACCAGCAGCATATGGTTTAAAAGCCACAGCAGCTTTGCTGAAATAAAGCTGCATTTCTCTCTCTTTAGATGGCCCAAAACGTCCACACCGTGTGCATTTTAGGGCGTTTTAAGAACTTAAGACTGTGCTTCTGTTTCAAGGCAACCCTTCTAGAGGGTGAGGAACCACAATGACTACGAATCTCATGATGGCAAATCTCATGGTGTTAAGCTGTTTTGTGGGTCGTGAAGGAGATGGTAAGTGTTCACAAGTTTTTTCTTTCCCCATTTTTGGAAAGAACTGCAGTCTCCTTCCCTAAGCAAACAGCTCTGCCCTCCCCCCACCTTTGCGACAAACAGCTATTTAAAGCATTTATTTTTTTAACCACAGATGTTGGAATACTACTTTGCTGATGTGCCACAGCTGAATGAAATGAAGCTCATTCTGGTCCCAGACCAGATTCATATACTGTACTAAACGAACATAAAACACAATAGAATTAAGTTTGAATTTACAACTGAATATAACAATAAACAATACGAACACAGCTATTGTCTAGACATTTTGCTGTTAACAAAAATAACCAAACAAAGTTTTTAATTTTATTTTTTTAATTTTTATTTTTATTAATTTCAATTCATTACACAGACATTCAAACAACAGAGAAAAGAGAAAAACATACCAAACACAGAAAAAAGAAAGAAAGAAATTTCATAACAAAAGACACCGACAAATTAAACTTACAATAAATGACTTCCCTTCATCTCTGGTTTCGGAGTATGATACAAAATATTGTAATCTGCAGTTTCGTTTTCTTAAATCTCTTTGCGTCACAGGCGTAATTTCTAGCCTACTGTGATTTTTAAGTTTTTAACCTCTAGTTCAATATATGACATAAATTTATTCCATTCATCCTTAAACTTTGTGGTCTTTTGGTTTCTTATTTTCTGTGTCATTTCTGCCAATTCTATATAATCAAACAATTTAGATTGCCACTCCCTTATAGTTGGGATTTTCGATGTTTTCCAGTTTTGTGCTATAAGTGTTCTAGCGGCTACTGTAGCATATTGGAAAAGTGTTTGGTCTTTGTGATGGGATGATGAGCTGCTTGTGCATAAAATCCAAGTCCCTCAGAGTTTGGTCAAGTCCGCAAACCTCTGCCTACGACGGAGCCCCTCCAGCATGGCTCCGTCAGTCGCTAGCAGAATCCGAAAGTGGTCTCTTACGGAATCTCTTCCAGCATAAAAGCTCCTTAACGGAAACACGTCTTCTGGACTCTCGGCGCGACAGTTTCCGGCGAGGAGTGGGTGTCCCTATAGGAGGTCCTGAAACCTCCCCACTGTTTTCGCTGGAAGTGTCTCTGAGCCATCCCTCCGACTCACTTTCCCTTGGAGCTCCTTCTCTCCCCCCTGCTGGTTCCCTCTTCAGCTGCTAAGTCTCTCCCAACCTCTGTGAGCCCTTCCACCTCCTGTCCTTCCGATGGCAGTTCCCTGACAGTCTTCCTTTCTAATTTCTTCTCCAACTATCCCCAAAAGGAAGGCCTCTGGTCTCTTTTTAAAGGTGTATTTAAATATATTTTTAGTTCATTGTATATGGATTCCCAAAATTTTTTAATCACCTCACAGGACCACCACATATGATAGTAATTACCCTCCTTAATTTTGCATTTCCAACATGATTTGTCTACATTCTTGTACATTTTTCCTAATCTAACAGGTGTGATATGCCACCTGTACATCATTTTATACATATTTTCTCTAAGTGTTGTACAAGCCGAGAACTTCATACCTATATTCCAAAGTTTCTTCCACTTTTCAAACTCTATATTATATCCAAAGTCTATCGCCCATTTAACCATTACATCTTTTACTTCTTCATCTATGGTGTCCCATTCCAATAGCTGACTGTACATTTTTGATAGGAGTTTTGTCTCGTTTTCTAGTATTTCTATCTGGAATCTAGATTTTTTTTCACTCATCCCATTCTTTTTGTCTTTGGTCCACATAGCATTTATTTGATGGTCTCTTCGTATGGTCTGATCTTCCATCCGTTTTCTGTTTTTACTAACAGATCTTCGTATGTCCATCTTTTCCCTTCGATATTGGTTTTCTTTACTGTTAGAATATCGATTGGTGATAACCACCATGGGGTACAAACAAAGTTTTTTATAGCATTGCTGCCAACAAAAAAAACCAATTTTACTTTCTATCCCACCTTGCAGTACCAGCCTCCAAGGTGCACTAAAAATAAATAAATAAATAATCCCATTGTTATTATTATAACAACTGTGAAAATAGTAAAATGGGAGTAAATTGGGACCTAGCAACACCTATTAAGTATTCAATGCACAACATTCCTAACAGCAAAAAGGAAGTGATCCTAGCCCTTTGATAGCCCTCAAAGAGAGAAGTAGAAACCTCTTTAGCACGTGTACGACCCACTCTCATAATGTAAACAGTTTAGGAAGGGAACAATACTTAACATCAGTCCCTCTGCAGAACAAGCTGAATTTTAAACTTTGAGGAGCTTAAAGAGCAGTTTCCAAAGAGGTGGGTTGAGGGAAAGAAAATATTAATTGCCTCATTAAGTTCATGCACACACACAAGTAAACTCAACCTAAGGGATCTTTTAATTAGCACAGAAGTAAACAATTTCTATTTGCAAATATTATACTCGCTAATGCAACTACTTTCCTTTTTTTTTTTTTTATCAAATGCCACCTTTCTTCCAAAGAGTTCAGGATAGCATACATAACCTCCTTGCATCTCACAACTTTGTGAGATTTGTGGGTCAGTCTACTTACCTAGGTCAATCAGTGAGCTTGGTGACTGAAAGTGTGCTCTTCAAAGAAATTTACAGTTGTAAGAACAACTGCAATACCAATCACCAATAAAATAAATCTGAGAGGAATGGAACCATTCAACCAGCTAAAAACATTGTAACTTTTTCTCTTTGAATTAGTCCAGGAGAAGTCGCAGAACCTAAGTCATCTCGGCCAATGATCAGCAATGATGGGAATTGTAGTACAACAACATCTGAAAGCCACCACATTGACTATCCCCCCCTCTAATTGCTACCGCTCTCCACTCTTTTAGCTTCTTACCTTCAGATAAACTGTGGCCTAATGTCAAAGCATTTTATGTGTCTAATAAACTGCATTAGCCAGCAAGGCCACTAAGGCCTAATGTAATGAGTTAATTTTCCTCATTTTAATTCCAAGCTTGTTTCTAATTTACTAATACAAAGTGTTATTGTCACCTCTTTTTTATTTCGTTTTCTCAGACTAGTAGTCACATTTTCCTAAGAAATCTGTAAGAATAACAGCCGTGTCCTGCTTTCTCAGCACACCATCACAATTCCTAGTGTCATCTCAGTCAGAGCTGCACATGCTTTGCACATAATTGTGAAGTATTTTTAAAAGGCTTGATCCAGATGCTAGCAAAATTCATGCCTGTGTATCTGCTGCTTGCATCAATTGAACCAGTTATCTGAAAGACCAAGGATGACATGATTCATGAAACCAAATACCTGGTATTTGGAAGAGAGAATATAGGAAGGTCACCCAACAAGGCAACTTTTCTGTCCTTATGGTCTTATGAGCACCCTACAAGCTTTTTGCAGTCTGTCCTTATCCCTCAATTCACTCCTGAGTTGGTGCATGTATATGTGAAATTTCATATCTTTGCTGGTCTTCCTGCAATGGATCAAGGGCCCCTGAGGATCATCTAGTCCAACCACCTGCAATGCAGGAATATGAAGTTTTCCCATACAGGGATTGAACCTATAACCTTAGCATTATCAGCACTATGCTCTAACCAACTGAGCTATCCAGGTGTGAGCACACATCTTCTAACGTTCCTCTTCTTAGCCACTGTCGATTCTCCACTTCTTAAATTTTTCTTAAATTTAAATTTCTTCTTAAATTTTTCTTTCACATTCTTTCACCACATTCTTTCAGTTGGTCTTTAAGGTGCTACTGGAAGGAATTTTTTTTTATTCTTTCACCAAATACTGTACTATACATTTTTTCCTAGGATAGAGAGGAAGGAGGGAGTTACACACACACACACACACACACACACACACACACACAAACCTTCCCCTTTACTTCATAATTCCATAGATTTGTCTCAAGATACATACACACCACACAGTAACAATAACAAAACAGTAAAGTTAGGATTGGGAGGGATATATTTCTATACCGGTGCATATTACTAAGAATCTGCAAATCCTCAAACCGAAGAGCATGCAAAACAAGTAGGATCAAAACAGCACCTTATGAATGCAACACACAGCTAAAGAACACTCCTAAGTTTATATCAGCTAGCTTTATGTTTTTAAGTTACATATATACAAAATGATAACGGTAAAAGCAAATTCCCCTCCATTTGTTGCAAGTGAACTGTTTGAGGAAACATCATTGCTCAGCCTGACAGAATCTAACTGGTAAGATAAGAGGTGATATGTATCTATTTTCAACTATAAATGAAATAGAATTCTGCGACCTCAGTCAATCTGCAATCCAATGCAGAGTTTATCAGTGCTAGGAAATTGGTGTGTGTGTGTGTGTGTGTGTGTGTGTGTGTGTGTGTGTAATGGGTGCCACATTTTAAGATACTACCAGGCTGATAAAATAAAGGATTATTCACTTTTATGTGCAAAGTTAGTGTTTTACAGGAAGTGCTTTGAGAGAAGCAAGCTGTTGCCTAGTAGTATCTGAAACTAGTACAGCACATATCAGCACTTCACCTATTACAACAACTGCAGGGTTTTTATATTTTGTGAGATTTTTGTCAGCATGCTGGAAGCTAAAAGGTTTGATGTTCAAAGATCCAATCCATTTCAAGATTAGCTATCAGCTGTACTTTATTAGAAAAGCAGTAGGGTTTTCCCCCCTCCTGATTTCGCCCATTAAATACCACCTGGCTGCTTGATGTTATTAAATGAAAAATGAAAAGATTAGTATGAAAAGGCATGGAAAATGTCTTAAGCTCCTTTAAAATCTTGCAACAGCGTTTTGGGGAACAGAACTATGGACAGTGACAGCCTTGTGAAACCACCCAATTCTTAAGAATAACAGCAAAGCGACAGGCATCAATAAAATAAAATATTAAAAACGTTTTATCAATTAATTGTTATATTCCAGCAATGTGTAGCTCAATTTACTCACATATCTGCTGAAAATTAACGAGGACAATCCAGGTTTGACTACATGACCAAACTGAATTTTCATCCAACGGCCAAACAAATATGTCACAATTTCATACACATGCACCAATAAAAATAAGTGAAATACCCAGGGTGAGTTCAAACAGTGTCAGAGCACTTGTCTAATGAATTTTCTCTTGTACAATGAGACTATTTCCCCATCTCTTCCCTCTGGCAGCTTAGTGTACATGCCCCAAATCTGATCCAGAAGGCTAATGGACCCTCCAGAGCACATTATACTGGATGTCACCACAATTTTTCTCAACCATGAATTTGGGGGAAAGGTTATCAACAATACTGTGGCACCTAACGATGGATATAAAGTATTTCATGATGAGTTCATGGTTTATAGAGACCACATAGATTTAGTTGTTATTAAGTATGGTGTTCGTTCCTCTCACTCCCTTTAATCAAATTCCATCGTGTTTGAAAGCATGATAATGAAATGCACAGATGAAACAAGCATTAGTTATCTGAAAATTACAGCTAATTATACATAAACTGCAAGAGTTATATTTAATGGATCAACAGCACCTCTCAAGACATTTATTTCCATAACACGTGACTGACAAACCAAAGAACCAAAACTGGGTGTTGTTGTTGTTTACCTTATTGCAAACTGTTCAAAAGCGTGTAGATTAATAAAATGATCTCTCTGCTGCAATTATGGAACATCTTTTGTTCCATAACATTAGGCTAACTTCTTTTTAGATTTAGTGTATGAGTGGATTCTTGTGAGTATTCATAGCTTGAGTCAAGGAATCTCCATGTCTCCAAAGGTAGTAATGAAGCTAAGCAAGTCTGGTCTTGTAAGTTTCCTGGAAACCATATGTAAATAGCTATGAGTTAATGGATAACCTGTGGCCTCAAAGATGATACTGTTGTGCTACAACTCCAACAATCCCTGACCACTGGCAACATTGGTTAAGGTCAGTTGAAACGGGAATGCATAACCATCTGGAGGGTTACAGGATTCCCACACCACATAAGAAGGATAGGATATAAGTCTAACAATAGAACCCTGAATCTATGGATGTCTAGCAAGCTTTCCCCATAGTCTTCCACATGAAAATTCATATGCATTTTTCTGTGCATTTCTCCTAATATATACTTTGGGGCAAGCAATGTTTCCTATTATAATGCATTTTGTACATTATTTTCACTGATATTTGCGTCACTCTCCCAATACATGCATTTTTAATGTGCATTTTGGTAGGAGAATGACATTATAAACCTCAGCAAAGTGAGAATTTCACATTGGCTTAGGAAGTGGGAATTAAGCGTTAAAACATGCAACAAACAAATTTCTTCCCCATTCTTAACAGCACAAGTATGGTTATCCATTCATGTAGTTCCTCCAAGCCCTGAGCACCTGTGAAAAATTAGTGACTTCACAAGTTATTATATTCAGGAAATATACATGATATTCATGTAAATATACACAGCATGTGCCTTTAACTCAGGCATAGGCAAACTTGGCCCTCCAGCTGTTTTGGGACTACAATTCCCATCACCCCTGACCACTGGTCCTGTTAGCTAGGGATGATGGGAGTTGTAGTCCCAAAACAGCTGGAGGGCCGAGTTTGCCTATGCTTGCTTTAACTGCTTCCAGACTGATGGCTTCCATCACCATCTATTGGTGTGTTGGCCATCAGGTTGATACTTAGTGCAAAGGTGAGTAATTCTGGTCTTACTAAAGAACCAGAAACTATGGTGAGCTCATAATAACAGGAGCTCATAATAATAGTCCCCACTTGCTATCACCCGAAGGAGAGTCAATAGCTCTCCCAGGTCAACAGACATGCCACCAAAATGCTGTGCTTCCTTCACTTGAAGAAATACTGAAGAGACCTATATGGGCAGGCAGGCAATACCTGAGAACTCCTGATTTCCGATCTTCATCAAATCATCCAACATTATAGAAAAACAAGGTTAGAGCAGTCACAGAAAGAAAATATTTCAAAGATGTTAGTAGATCCCCCGAACTATTCCCATTTGAAATGAATTCATAATTATTGTCACAGTAAGCCAATAAGAGTTGAACAGACCACGGCCTGATATTTCAACCAAAAACCAAATCTTGAGTCTTCCTTATTTAGAATATAACTTGAATTTGCCCACTGTGTGTGAAAGAAAGCAATAAAAGCAGCCAGTATCTGTGAAGAAAGAACCAAGCAATAAATCTGATTGATTGCCAAACTGCTTGAAAATCACATCTCCAGTTTTCAAAACATTTTATCAAGAGTGGAAAATTGTCTCTTCAAGGTTAGTGAACGACCTGGTTAGACCGTAAGAAGGAGTGCTATTTGGAACAAGATTTAAAGCCTGTCATGTGCAGTTAATACAGCATGCTTAACATAACATCCCATTGACATAAGTCTCCCTGCTGTTTTAAGCTAACCACCAGAAATTATGCAGTGGGCTTTCTTTTATCTTAGATTGCATCATTATATGCAAACAGGTATACTGCGCAAATGGTCCTCTGTTAACCATGATAGCCTTATGTTTGTACATGAACTCAGAATGATGTGATTTAAATCTGAATAGCCTTACGAGCCAGAGGTTTTTTTGGCTTGGTATATTTTTGAGGTGATTGATTCTCAACACTGAGTACTTCTAAGCAGAACAATCAGAGGTTACTCTTATTTGGAACATACTCTGAATATCTATTGGCTGTTAGAGGCTTATAGAATTTTTTTGGGGGGGTTAGTTTCTTTTCCATGTGTCATCAGGAATTAAAACTAATTTAAATTGGGACTGTGGTGTGTGATGAGAGGCGGCTTAATTGTTCCCTCCAGAGGTATGATCTTGATAGAGGCCACCAGAGCTATTAGTATTAAAAGAACAGCTTCCATTGGTACCTCAACCCCACCGGAAGGCAAATAGTAGCACATAGATTCTGACCAGAGGGGAAAGAGTTAACCCTTAAAACCAAATGAAGATAATCCCCTCACACATATCACTACTACTACTACTACTAATAATAATAATTATAATAATCTAAAAACCAAAGTATTTGCTAATGGTGCATTTAAAAGTCATTTTAAATTTGACTCTTCAATTTAAAATGAAATCACACACAGTATGTATTAGATAGGTCTAAGTCCTATGTTTTGAGTCAGTCTCTCTCTGATTTCTAGATAGTGTACTGGAGGAACAACAAATGGTAACCACTGCCATCGTGCTCCACAGATGGAGACCAAACTCAAGGCCAGGTAGACTCAAATTCAGTCAAGCAATTATTCTTGTCCTAAATATAGCATGAAACTGAGTACAATAAATGTTTATTTCAAGCTAAACGAAGTTCAGTCTTAGTAATCGTGCCCTGATGCTGAAAAAGACATTCCTTGGTTCCTTTGCAATCCATGTTAGGATTGCAAAGCTACAGACCAGAAAGGGTATCAACACTTTTAAACAGATGCCCTCTCAGACAGTCCAAAAGCTCACACTGCAGTTTCCCATATTTACCACCACAGAATGGGGGGGATAGAATTACCCTGCATTGCAACCCTATTTACAGATTTGTACCCAAGCTCTGAAATGGGGGGGGGGGGGAGAGACAGATTCAGTGGCGTAGCGTGGGTTGTCAGCACCCGGGGCAAGGCAAGTATTTTGCGCCCCCTAACCCGTGGATTTGCGCCCACTAACCCGTGGATTTGCGCCCCCTAACCCGTGGATTTGCCCCCCCTGCACCCCCCACGCTACGCCACTGGACAGATTAGTAAAAACAATCCATCATGAAAATCTGATGAACAAAGACTTTCACAGCAGAACTGTATGCTGTAAATCCCATGCACTTCAGCACAACTTGCTTTCCCACCCCCGCCCCCATGTGTATAGGACTTCAGCCTTAATTTGTTTCCACCCCAGTTTAAGAGCATAAGGGAACACAAACAGAAGGGCTTTTTTAAAAACAATGAGAGCAGAAACAGTGCAAGTCAAAAAGAGCAGCTTGCGTTTTCCTTCAAAACTACCATCAAATGAGCAGAGAGAATTCAGACGGAATGACATTTCGGGGGTGGGATGTGGAGTCTACATTACTGAACACATTAATTTAGCACTTTTGTCACAGTATAGCTTTCGCTGTAAAGACACTCCTCTAGAATTAATTTCAAAGCTTTTCCATGCTCTACTTTAATGACGAATGACGATACATTAGATATATAATTATACAGCTAAAAAGGAACCTACAGGAACTCTGACCCTTACAGAGCAAGCAAAACAGTCATGAAATAAATGATGCAGTGACTTCTGAAAACCCATCTCTCTTCGAGAATGATAAAGGGCGATAATTTCCCCGCTGCATACCTCCCTTTTTCTTTTCATACTCCTCTCTTGTCAGAGATTTCTTCTCCAACTGACAAACTGTGGTGGCTTTTGTTTTTCCCAGGAAGTAGTAGTTCCATGAAAATAAGCCCCCAGTTGGTTTTAAACAGACTTGCTTCCATTTCAGCACGTTTTGGAATGCAGTCTCAACCCTCAATAACAGGATGGAGAGGTAAATATTTAAACCCTATCCAAATTCTCATGTTGCAAACCAAACTGCGAATGGTGATTTATTTGTTTGCTTATAAAAAGAATGTATATATCAATGTATCATAAAGATATATCACAGCAGTTTACAACAATATAAAAACATAAAACCAAACCATAAAAAGTTAAAAGCAACAAGAAATTTAAAAGCAAACATCAGTAGACTATTGTGGGGGGATCTACTCTTAATTGCCTTTCTAGTGGAACAGGGGAAAATTCAGCAGATCTTTAAAAGTTGATGCACATGGTACCCTCTGTTGGAAGGATGCTCCATAGGACTGGGCTGGTGACACTAAAGGCGTGTTGTCATACGAGCCTCACCAACTCAGGGAATGATCAAATTTGCTCCCACGGATGATCTCAGTAACTGAGCCGAGTTCAGGCAATCCCTGAGTTATTCTGGACCCAAGCTGTTCAGGGCTTTGTAAATCAATATAAGAACCTTGAACCTATCTCTGTAGCACGTGGGCAGCCGGTACTGCTGCTTTAACAATGGTGTCACATGTTCTTGGCCAGAAATTCCTATCAGCAATCTGGCTGCAGCAATCTGCACCAACTGGTGCTTCTGAACCAGACCCAAGGGCAGCCCCACATAAAGCACATTACAGTAATCTAATTTCAAGGTCAGCAATGCATTGACTACAGTGGTCAGGCTAGCCCTGGCCAGGAACGATCATAGCCCCTGCTTATTCCTCATTCTTTTTCTTTTCTTTTTTTCTGCAGCTGTTTCTGTTTTGTTTTGAATTGCATTAGTTTTCTATATCTCACCGTATTATGAAAAACTTTAATAAACATCTTAACATTATGGAGCTGACCAACTTTATTCTCAAAAACCTCCTTAAAGGGTGTGTTTAGTAGATTGCTCCTAGCAGGGTCCATTTCACTTGGCTATTATAACCAGCCAACAGCATTCTATGATCAGCACAGAAGGCAGAAGTAGTAATGAATGGAGGACTGAGTACACAGTGTTCCATATGTATTCATGAAGCAAGAAGCTATCGCACAGCAGTTCCCCATGCAAAGCAGGCAAACGACTGTTTTAATTTTTAAAACTCTCTTTGGCAGCAGGAACTGCTCTGGTCAACTAATCAGCAAAAGCTCAAGCTATGTGAACAATTGGCCCCCATGTGCTTGCTGGATCACAACACATTGTATTATTGTATAACGTTAGAGGTTCAGCATGTACCTGCTACTTTATTTAATGAGGGAGGTTGCTACCCACAGCCCAACATATATTTCCATGATATCACATGGGGACAATGATCTTTTGCACATCAGGTCTACTAGGGAGTGGAGGTTTTGAGCTCCCTGCACTCTCAACTGCGATCTTGATGCAGCCAAGGCTGGCCTGTTTTGCTGTAACATCTGCACCTATAATTCCTCCTCAACTATCAGGAAATGAATTATTTCCTGTATTTATTCTCTGCTTCCTATTTGTTGCCAGAATCGTCTCATTTTCTTGTCCTGAAAAGGTCTCATCCAAGCCAGGCTACCAAAAACCGTTTTGCTGGCACAACTTGCCAAACAGTGATGTGACACAAAATGTCTGGAAACCTTCCAGCAGAAAATAGAACACAGAATTGGAGGGAGAGTTTTAAAGGCAGCGGCAGTGACACAAAAACAGCCATGTGAGAATGAGAAAGAAGTCCCCATGAAGCCTGACAGGAGGAATCTGTTGCTCAACCAAAATTGATCCAGCTTCATTGCGTAATCAGTGAACAATATGCATCAGAGAAGAGGCCGCTGCTGCATTGCAAGAGGTTTAGTAAATTGTATTAAGAACATACTACAAATGTGGCAGGAGAAAAGCCATATTGGAGGGGTATCGTCAGGAAATGTTCTGAGTACAAAACAGAAAGATTTGCATAAAACAGCTTGAGACCACTAAACTCCTATCGCCATTAACCAAGAATGTAACATGTAAATCACCATGTATACAGCATTACTATAGCTCACACATACAGCAATCTTTAAAATCTGTAAATTGTTAGTCTTTACAGCAAAGTTATTGGATAAGTTAATTCTTGGCTTCATCTTATAGATGGGAACAAAAGAAGATGGCTACATCCCCTGGCTGAACAGGAATTTAAAATCAGTTTTGAGCAGGGTGGATTTGATTTAAATCAAATCGATTTAAATCACTAGTCAGTAAGGCTTGATTTAAATCTATTTTTTTACAGAAAGACTCATTCTTGCTAGTATAATCTTAATATTTACAACCAGATGAAGGTTTCATTTTTGGAATAATAAATTTTCAGAGTATTTTTTACAGTCATATCAAAAATTACTGATTTGGTTATACTATTAGAAATACATTGACAGATAATTATGAAATTATTGTGAGGTTTGATAAGTTAACTGTTTATATTTGGACAACTTTTCTGCTGTACTTTATTGGAAAGAGAAAAATAACCATTTCCTTAATAACAATTTAAACAATTTATTTAAGTAAAACAATAACATTATAGCATATGTATCCATGTTTGTTAACTGATGTGGTTAAACAATTTTTTTTAAAAAAAACCCAAACAAACACACCTTAGACTGAGTTTTAGCACGCATGAAAAACTTAAAACAAATCCTTATTTCCTGAACAGCCTTTGGACTATAAAAGGTAAAGGTAAAGGTACCCCTGCCCGTACGGGCCAGTCTTGCCAGACTCTAGGGTTGTGCGCTCATCTCACTCTATAGGCCGGGGGCCAGCGCTGTCCGGAGACACTTCCAGGTCACGTGGCCAGCGTGACAAGCTGCATCTGGCGAGCCAGAGCCGCACACGGAACGCTGTTTACCTTCCCGCTGGTAAGCGGTCCCTATTTATCTACTTGCCCCTGGGGGTGCTTTCGAACTGCTAGGTTGGCAGGCGCTGGGACCGAACGACGGGAGCACACCCCGCCGCGGGGATTCGAACCGCCGACCATGCGATCGGCAAGTCCTAGGCGCTGAGGTTTTACCCACAGTGCCACCCGCGTCCCCCCCTTTGGACTATAAGGTAACTTAAATAGAAAACTGTCTTTAGAAAGATTTCCCCCCCCCAAGCATTTTTTTAAAAAAATATTATTTAAATTTTAAAAATCTGATTTATCATTGATTTTTATCCACCCGGGTTTTGAGAACAAAAGCTCACCATTTGATCCAATGACTCACATATATAGAGGCTGCATAGCAATGAACAATGTATGTTTGGAGTTGGTTCCATTAGGTTCCCTTCCCAAGAGACCAATGCTAATTATGCTGCAAATGTGATTTATCAGTACAGTGGTACCTCAGGTTAAATACTTAATTCATTCTGGAGGTCCGTTCTTAACCTGAAACTGTTCTTAACCTGAAGCACCACTTTAGCTAATGGGGCCTCGCGCTGCTGCCGCGCCGCCGGAGCACGATTTCTGTTCTCACCCTGAAGCAAAGTTCTTAACCCGAGGTACTATTTCTGGGTTAGCAGAGTCTGTAACCTGAAGCGTATGTAACCTGAGGTACCATTGTATACCCCCCTCTCAACCATAAAAGGTACAAACAACTAGACTTGTGATGCTGAAGGCAATAATTGTAGTGATACCACTAACAAGATGTTCTTCAGTCCTACATCATTAGGTACTATTTCTGGGTTAGCGGAGTCTGGAACCTGAAGCGTATGTAACCCGAGGTACCACTGTATTTGAATGTGTTTTGGAGGCATACACATGCAAGACCAACATATAATGCGCACAGTGAGCTGTTTATGACTCTCTGAAATATCAAAAAAATAATGTAAGCTCAGCATCATCGAACTCCTAAACTACTTGAGCAACTATCTGCACCACAAATTAAACTGGCCTCTGCAGGGAAATCTTGTGTACTGCACCTCTACAAATCCCCAATAGTGTATTCTGTTGTGACAGTTCCTGGGATTATTTTGAGCAGTGGCTCCCAATTAGCTAAGTACTGTGGACCCCCTGTTTTTCAAAAGCTAAGCCATGGACCTTCTGAAAATTGTAATACCATCTATGCAAGGCTTTTTTCCCCATGGGGAACTCACAGGAACTCAGTTCCGGCACCTCTCAGGTGGGTGCCATTGCCATTCTAAGAGAAAGAGGGAGGAGTTCATGGTGAGTTTTGGCACCTCTTTTTCTAGAAAAGCAAAACTACCTCTATGGTAGTTTCTGTTATGTTAATGGTGCCATACCCACTGATCTAGAGCAGGCTTCCTCAAACTCAGCCCTCCAGATGTTTTTGGCCTACAACTCCCATGATCCCTAGCTAGCAGGACGAGTGGTCAGGGATGATGGGAATTGTAGTCTCAAAAACATCTGGAGGGCCGAGTTTGAGGAAGCCTGAGCTAGAGGAACCAGTGAATAAGCATTAAGCCTACTTAGGTTTGTACTGGGTAGGTATTCCTAGAACCAAATAGAATCCACACTTGATTTCACTAGTGACTAGTGATCAATGGCTTACAGTGCTGATTGCATATACTGTATTATATTATTATGTTATGTTATGTTATGTTGTTGTTATGTTTTATGTTATGTTATGTTATGTTATGTTATGTTATGTTATGTTATGTTGTTTTATGTTATGTTATGTTATGTTATGATGTTATGTTATGTTATGTTATGTTTTATGTTATGTTATGTTATGTTGTTATATTTTATGTTCAACAATGGGTTGAGATGCCTTATTTAATAAACAAAAATCAAGCAAAGCTTTTCACAATGTCTTGGGATACATGGGTCTGCATTTGATGACTTGAGGACAGGCTCTGTCAAGTTTAATCACAACGAACAGAGAGTATTTCTGCTCCACGTATACTCCTCCAAATGAAAATCAAAACTGTCAAAATATATGAAGATCAGAACTGAAATTCTTATTTCACCTTTATACTTAACTGTATCAAAAGGGGGGGGGAGACTGAATGGAGAATAATAAACATTTGTTGCATTGTTAGGAGTCTGAAAAGGGCAAAAGTAATCAAGAACAGATTGTGAAGGAAACCCTGTTCCTGCAAAAGAAGGTATTCAACTAAATAGTTCTGCTAGCAGGAGACAGCACAAAGAGTCCTACTAGCTCAGTGTAGTTTCCTCTCTCCTCCTCCTCCTGAATGGCTATCGGGGGTTAGAAGAAACCCCCCAGAACAACATATCAGGGAAGGAGATTGTTCCATCATGCAAATGGAAATGCATGCACTGATGGAATGATCATCTTAGCAAAATGTTCAATCCCATCCATTATATTTATGGGTTGTTTTGCAGCTGTTATTAAAAGAAATGTTAGAGTGGCTCGCATAAGCATCTCAGTAGCCACCAAGCTAAGCACTGATGAGAGCCACACTGAGCTTCAACAAGGTAACTGCATTTAGTGTTCTCAGACCAATCACTGAATACTGAGAGTCGTTCATTCTAATGCTGTGTAAGCAACAACAAGCACAACAGAAAAAAGAAACCATCTTCCCAGTCTCCCCTCTCCCAATATTACAAGTCACTAGCGGTCAATTAAGTATTTTTCTATAGAAATTCAGTATATTTTTTATCTAACTTCCAAGGGAGTCCCATAATAGTCTGAATATTCAGGAGTACAGTGGTACCTCTGGTTGCGTACTTAATTCGTTCCGGAGGTCTGTTCTTAACCTCAAGCACCACTTTAGCTAATGGGGCCTCCTGCTGCTGCTGCGCTGCTGGAGCACGATTTGTGTTCTTATTCTGAAGCAAAGTTCTTAACCCAAGGTACTATTTCTGGGTTAGCAGAGTCTGTAACCTGAAGCGTATGTAACATGAGGTACCATTGTATACCCCCCTCTCAACCATAAAAGGTACAAACAACTAGACTTGTGATGTTGAAGGCAATAATTGTAGTGATACCACTAACAAGATGTTCTTCAGTCCTACATCATTAGCATATAAAATTAAGTATTTTCTACAATAGCAATTTGCCAAATATTTTAGACCACAGGTCATTTCTGGACCTTCCACTTTTGAGTGTCTCTCAGCCTCGTTATCACTAGCAAATGCTGTAACGATTGTTCATTTTGATGCCCTTATTTTCTCCCTCAGATATGGATAAGAGAGACAATTGTGCTGTATATTCTATTGATTCCTAAAATATTTTAGAAATATCACTGTGTACCATTCTGCAAAACCCCTTTGTCACTAAGCATAACCACAACAGATGGCGGTACATCTCCCTTTGCCCACCAAGTACTAACTGAGGATCTGGGGTCTCAACCTCAGGGAAGGGAAATGAAAACTGGGATTTTTAGAGGGCAGGACTGCTGAGACAAAGCATTTCACTATTCATCTACGTGATCTGGCCCACAGTATAACCAGGAGAACTTCATACAGCTGTAGCCTCAGGGATCTCTATGGAGCCAGCTGCTACTGTAACTTGGCATCTGGGCTCGATGACAAACATGTCAGAAAAAGAAAGAGAAGCATGGTGTGATGTGATGGCCTGAACGCAACCTCAGATTTTATGCATTAAAACACAGATACTTTTGGCCGCAAAAATAAAATGGAAAAGCTATCAGCAGAACCATATTAAGCACCATTATGTGTGGTTCGTTTAGTTTGTTAGATATCAGATTTTGTTAGATATCAAATTCACGCTCTCAATGCCCCATAAGAGGAGAAATATAATAAAATAAATAATTACATGACATGACATGACATGCAGGGTCGTTGTAAGGATTACAACTAGATAATGCATGCAAAGTTCTTTAAACAGGTGTAGGTCCTTTGAAAATGTAGTTGTTGTTATTAATTATGATAATAATAAACAAACAAATACTCCTTTAAAGTTTGAGAATTAGGTTGATCTGATCTTAGGAATTAGATAGGTAGGAAGCCTAGAAAGAGGCAGACAGAAGGAACATGGATCTCTACAACAATAAATAGAGATTGTGCAAGTCAACTAGGTGATACAGTGGTAACTCGGGTTACAGAAGCTTCAGGTTACAGACGCCACCAACCCAGAAACAGTACCTTGGGTTAAGAACTTTGCTTCAGGATGAGAACAGATATCGCGCAGCGGCGGCAGCAGGAGGCCCCATTAGCTAAAGTGGTACCTCAGGTTAAGAACAGTTTCAGGTTAAGAACGGACCTCCGGAACGAATTATGTTCTTAACCCGAGGTACCACTGTATATAATCTAAACTGCTGTGAGAATTCCACCGAACTCAAAAGAATTTAACATATGTGAAATACAGGGTGAGTAAAAAAGAGGCCCCATGGATACAGAGTACACATGTTCCACGGGGCCCCTTTTAAAAGACTCACTCTGTATTTCAGGAATGATCTGGCAATAATCAATAACTTCAGGAATGATCTGGCAATGGTCCATAACTTCAGGAGCATGAAAACACTCCACAGCACACAGGGATTTTGCAATTTCAAAACAGTGACGTTGTTCCAGCACAGTTTTTGCATCCCTACCCACATCCATGGGTTTTCCATATCATATGAGCTTTATCCAGAAAATTTTCTTTGATTCTGAAGTTGAGAAGGATATCAATAGCTCCCAGATTCTGACACTTTTTGCCTTAAGCTTGTAGAGTTCTGCAGATAAGCTCAGCGTCCAGGAAATAAATATTTGTCAGCTAGTGGGTGGAGAGGGAGAGAGAAGTAACTTTCCCTGAGCAGTATTCAGTAAACAAATATCTGTCAGCTAGTGGGTGGGGAGAGAGAAAGAAAGAAATGTCCCTGAACAATATTCTTGTCCTCCATGTGTTCAGGGACCTTAAACAGCCCAAATTATTTCTTCTACTCCTCCTTCGTGATTATTTATATTGCAAAGCTCTCTCTCTCTCTTTCAATCCAGTGGCATAGGTATTTAGGATCTGGGTCTTAGAATATTGATTCAGCACCCCCGATGCACATCAGTTCTATTCTGGGTTAATTTTATTTCAGCTCCTTCGGTCCTTACTGCCACAATCCTCTCTTTGAGCTCTCTAGAGTCTCTCCTAAAGGTTAGGCAAGCACCCTGTCAGCATACAAACTGTGCAAGTCTGATGCTGATTAAAGCATAAATGGCTGGTATGGATTCTTCCTTCGTCTCCAACTAGCAAGGAAAAAATATGGCTTGAACATTCCAAGCACTGTCCCATTAAAAGAGCAATGCATGGAGCTTTGGAGAAAAACTAATTGGTTCTAGACTGATCATAGCAGATTCCACATGGAATCTGGATATTGCTGGTTTTATGACCTATCTGCGGTAAGGTAAGACTGCTCTTTTGCTCACAAAAACCACTATCTACCAAAGGCTACACATGAATTCAACAGAAGTTGAAAAATAATATGTTTGTTTAGGGAAATGTATATCACACCCTCCTATCACATTCATAGTATTCACTTTAGTAATGAAGTTCCATTCCATTCTTGCAGCAGGCTTTTGTTGTGAAAATTTTTGCTAGATTGTGCAGACAACATATTTAACTAAAATTATGTACAGAAATAACTGTAATTTTTAAAATCAGAACTCGGAACAAAGCTCACATATTTTAAATACAATATTTTGTAATTTTTTTGATATGTTCAATATGTTCAAAATTGAATTATTATTATTTCAATAGGCACAATAACTACCCATTAAAATTCCCACAGTGCATGTGAAGTTCAAGGCAACTGTTGTGTGCACAGATTCCTTCTTACTATTACCATATGTTTCCCATAGAAAAATCAGCCAGCTTGCTCTCCAAGTGGATCTTTAAAGTACGATATCAAAATTCAGTGCACATCATCTCAATGTTTGCAAAGCAGATGGAGTTACTTAGAAATGTGACAGGCAGAATGTTCTGTATCTGGTATCCTAATCATAAATTTACTTGGGTGGAATCCCCACTGAGTTCAGAACTGAAGCATAGGACATGAATGCCACTGGGTTCCTTTTTAATCATCTTGAGCTCTATGGAGAGTACTCAACAAAAATAAAGCTTTGGAAACCTATCACACATCTTCGTAGGGTCAAAGCTGTGTGTGTGTGTGTGTGTGAGAGAGAGAGAGAGAGAGAGAGAGAGAGAGAGAGAGAGAGTGTGTAAAGCAAAATAATTGTGGTGATCCAACAGTGCACCTCCACCCCATAAAACTGCAAGTGATCAGAACTGGTCTTGCAAAATCAGTGGGGCATTTAGCTTTTTTAGGAATTTTATGGGCATAACTCAATGTTAACCATGCATTTAAGTTGTATGCCTACCTAGGATATGAACAGTAAGGGCCATGAGTTTTATGGAATTAATCAATAACCAGCTGTGATCAAAAGGTCCTCCTTGCAATGTGCACTTGAACTATTGAAGCTTGACATTTTTCCATTTTCTGCATCCAGGTAGCACCACTGATGATAAATGACATGGTGAAAAAGAAAATCCATTTGTTCCAATATGAACAATTCAGATACTAACATTTGCGGTTTTAAACTGTTTTTATACTTACTGTTTTCATAACTGTTTTAATATGCAACTGTTTTCAATTGTGTTTATATATGTGTAATTATGTTGTAAATTGCTTAGAGACGCCTCATGGAAAGCAATTCATAAACAGAATAAATAATAAAAAATAATAAAACTAGGTCAGCCTAAATGTTTGGAAGGGTGTGTGTGTGTGTGGGTGTGGGTGTGGGTGTGTGTATATATTGGTCACTTGAAGTGACAATCGCTGAAAAGCTCTCTCTTTTCCCAAGGTCTGTGAAAATCAATAGTAATCTTTGCTAGAGAACACAGCAGTAAACAGAAAGCTAAATAAAGGACCAGACATGGATGTTGGCTATGAAAGGGAAACAAGGCAGGCAATCGTGACAGATAATGTCACCAACACTACCAGACAACAAAATGCCCTAGTATAACTATTTGAAAAGCCCAGGGCAAAGTACGTATATCCCATCAAGATACTAGAAGCTTCACCTTACCCTCCAAAAAAGTATAAGTAAAGAGAAAAAGGAAGTCCAGAAATATGATGTGAAATTACTAGGATCAAAAACACTGGCACAGACTTTGATGATAAATTCATTGAACTTCATATTTTATGCCAAAGCTAAACAAAACTTCCAGGATGAGGAATCATGGCTCAGCAATATGGGCAAGTAAAAGTAAAGGTAAAGGTACTCCTGCCCGTACGGGCCAGTCTTGCCAGACTCTAGGGTTGTGTGCTCATCTCACTCTATAGGCCGGGAGCCAGCGCTGTCCGCAGACACTTCTGGGTCACGTGGCCAGCGTGACAAGCTGCATATGGGCAAGTAGGCCCGTGTAAACACCCTATTCAGTTCAGATTTTTCCTGCTAGCCTTAACCAGGGTTTCCTAGCCTTAAACCAAGATTTGAAACCAGGATTTGAGAGAAAATAATAATAATAATAATAATAATAATAATAATAATAATAATAATAATAATAATAATTCCATAAGCTGTGCACTGTACAAGCATGACACTGATATCCAGAACAGGTACATAATACAATGAGCATACATGTGTAAATGAGACAACAATGATAATCTAACTTCTATAAACAGAAAATTACAATAGTTACAAAAATCCCTCCTCCTACTTCCCCTGGAGTTCAGCTGAATTGACTGGAAGGAGAAAATAAAACTGTCACTGATCAAACTTGAAAATGAGAACACTCAATGAGAACCTATCTTTCTTGTTGCAATAAACAGTTATTAAATAATAATTAATTCTATAATAATGTTGTAATGAAGCTCATTAAAGTTAAACCACAGTTAACATTAATTAGCCTGCCAGGGCAATGGAATTTCTCTTTCATAAATATGCATACTATCAACTCTCAATTGTTCTGGTTTGCTTTCTATACCTCCTTCAGCCAAACCATAGCTTAAGATCCACAAAAGGTCCCCATCTAATTTTGTTTTTGTTTCTTTTCCAGGGAAGATATAAGACAGGGAGGAGCTCTGTGGCATTTCACTGAATACCTAGCACACATTTTGTGCATCATCTTTAACTGCCACAAACTGTTCTGGCGCCACATGTAAGCCACTATGAGGTCACTCTTAGTGCCAGATTTATGTATAAGCTAAACAAGCTATAGCTTAGGGCGCCACTCTCTTGGGGGCCCCAAAAAAATTTGAAGGGGAAAAAACTGGATGTACATTTCCAAAATATACGATAGAAAATAGATAAAATAAAACCTACACACAGCAACAGTGCTTTGTGTTGTGTAGGCTCCTATCTGTTATGTGCAAATGGCTTTAGATACCTAGAAGGTCCATGAATTACCATATAGCATGTATTCAACACAAAAAACAGTGACAATTTGTTGTTGACAAAGGGCAGCTGGACATATAAAGGGCCCCATTACTTTCAGTAGCTTAGGGCCTCATCAAATCTAAATCTGGCCCTGGTCACTCTGGATTATAAAATGCATCTAACACACCGGATGCTATTAAGAGGAAGAAAATAAAATCTGAATATATAACTGTCTGAAAGCAATCAAAGTTAAGTGACTGGTTGTCATGGTATCATGTGAACTAACATACTGGCATAGAGGGGGGAAACTGATTTAAGACGGTAGTGTAGATTAACAGTCACACCCTTCACCAAGGAAACTTTGGGTCAGGGAAGGGATCTCTAACTTGAATTTTTCAGCGCCATTCTCAGCTTTAATTATTAGGGTTCTTTGGGGAAAGCTAATATAACACCAAATGCTAGCTTGCAACAGTCTCTAATTGGAGAAACAGACTACAGTTGCACCTTGGGTTACAAACGCCTTGTGTTACAAACACTTTGGGTTACAGACTTCGCTAAGTAGTATCTCGGGTTAAGAACTTTAACTCAGGATGAGAACAGAAATCACGTGGCGGCGAGAGGCCCCATTAGCTAAAGTGGTACCTCAGGATAAGAACGGTTTCAGGTTAAGAACAGACCTCGGGAACGAATTAGGTTTGTAACCAGAGGTACCACTTTAGTAGTGAAGGCAGCCCTGTTTAGGAGCATTTTTAATCTTTGATGTTTTATTGTATTTTAAATATTGTGTTGGAAGCCGCCCAGAGTGGCTGGGGAAGCCCAGCCAGATGGGCGAGGTATAAATAAGTTGTTGTTGTGGTGGTGGTGGTGAAGGAGCATGTTGGAATCCAAAGCCCCTGGCCAGTGTATTTATAACCCTGCAATGAAATGTTGTAGTCACAATGGTAGTTTTGGAGTTATTGCCACACTGCCATTCCAGGTGACATTGCTACAAATACAAGCCCTGCTCCAAGAGTTCACTTGTCCTGCAGTAACAACCTGGATGATGACCTGAAGGAGCTTGCTTTTGCTGCAAGCTAAGCAAAAACTGGGACATACCTAGTTCTCCAGGTCTGCTCTGATTATCTTCTCCTCATATGTATGGCAGTAACCTACATAGCATTAAGAGCAGCTCTGCTGGCTCAGGCTAAAAGCCTCTTTTGTCAAGCACCCAGTTTCATGCAATCCTGATGCCTCTGGGAAGTCAACAGTGAAGGAGCAAGGTCTTCACCCAAGCAACTGGCATTCAGAAGAAAAATGCATTTGCTGCTTCCATAGAAGAATCAACACGAAGCCATAGTCGCTGTCTATGCGCATGCCCCACCCAATGGTTCTCCTATCAGGACTGCTGACCACTGCCCTATTGGATGAGCAAAGGCACTGAAATATTCAGACTGGTGCCACACAGGTTGACTCATCCTGGGCAGCATGGTAGAACTTCCTGTCTCAGTGAGCAACAAGGTCCAGCAAGTCTTTGCTTCCGACCTGTTCTCCAATCCTGCCTTCTGGTTTCTCCTCTGATCCCGTTTGCTCTTCAGACCTGACTTCCAGTTCCCAGCTCTTGACTCATTCCAGATCACTACCCACACAGCCCAACCCTTCCATGTATCCCCTCAGTTAAAACCCAAATGTAATTCTGTATTATTGGGTTGCTGTTTTTTAAAATCAGGGATGCTGACCTGTCCTCCATCCACAATAGTATTCCATTTGCTCCTCCCTTGTTCAACAGTAGCAGCCATTCAAATGACAGACTACTGGGTGGTATCAGTCTCCCAGTCCAAACCATTTCTATTTACTATGGCAACCACCTATGCTCATTCAGACACCAACTCCATCTGGTATTCAGATTCTTCTGGTTTATGCATTTTACATGAAATCAGCTTTTGTCTCGGTGGTTATCAAGACACAGATTATTAATGAATATATATTATATGCTACTCAAAGTCTTCCTTATATTATGGATGTGCTTGGAATAAGAGATTGCTAAGGGAACTTCGCCGTCTGAAAACAGAATTACAAAAATTAGATCCAAGAAGACAAATGTAAAATTCAGGTAGCAAATTAAGCATAAATACATGCTAATCGGAAGCATCTTGACAAGGAGGTTGTGTAATGAATATCATATATAGATACCTAATAACTAATAAAATAAGCATTATCATAATACCTAATTCTGCATTCACCTTGTACTGAAACAGCTGTTAAAAGAAGGAAGCAGTAGCCTTCACAAGCCAGGCTTGCAAAATAAGCACTACAGTCATACCTTGTGTTGTGTTAGGTTCATGTTGCGTCTTTTCGGCTTGCGAACACAGCAAACCCGGAAGTGTATACTTCCAGGTTTCACCGTGCGTGCACACGCAGAAGCATTCTGTGCGCTTTGCACATGCACAGAAGTGCTCTATCACGTTCTGCGCGTACGCAGAAGCGCCGCTCTAGTTGCGGACTTTTTGGGGTGCGAACAGCACCCCGGAACGGATTGTGTCCGCAACTAGAGGTACCACTGTATGTAATTCCTTTTCTCCCTCTGATCTTGCACTGATGAAAATGTTCTTCTTGAGAAAACTACGAGACACCCTAATTACAGTTTGAAAAAATACATCTTCCTCAAAGGAAGCAGTCTCCAGCTTAAATCAATGATACATTTGTTGCAAGTTACTCCTGGTGAAATCTGTTGCTCCAGGAAAATTGTGCAAATAAAGTGCCCAATGCATTTTGCTTCCACGGGGGGGGGGGAACTAGGACACAATAGAAATCTTTGTCCATGCAAATCAAATGTCTGCCATGTACAATGCCTTAATAAGTGCATTTTCATTTCAAACCTTTGCCATATGGAAAGAAGGCATGTGACATGCTTTAAATTTGGATTTAGTTTTATACTTTAGCGCAAGTCTCACAATATCAAAATGTTAAAATCATGGGTTGCACCAATGCTGCTGCTCTGTTCACTTAGCAGACTTCATGTTGTGCAACAAGAATTTCCCCTCCTCTCCTCTGCAACCCACATCGGAACCTCAAATCTGCTCCAGTGGCTCTGGAGCTTATTCTGGGCACGTGTGGGGAGAAGAAGAGAAAATACTGTTGCACAAGTGGAACTCTACTATTGCAGCACTGGATACAACACTATGACAACCGTTGCACTACAGATGAATGCATAATAATGGTGATGGTGATGATATTCTGGGTTGTGCTGCCTGAACAAGCTCCTGGTGGCAGAAGATCATGGGCCAATGCTCCATATCCAAGACTAAACTGGTCCATATGGCTATAGACCAGAGGCCTTCATCAACCCTAACTATTGGCTATGCATCTACAGCCATCAGAAACTGCCACTTCTCAGACGAGTCCTACAGACTGCATTGCCCATGGCTTCATTCACTGGGGATGTTGGCTTGCACGTGTCAGCTCCTCTTACTCACTGGTAACTTTAGTTAAGAGTGTCTTCTGGAACCACAGAACAGCTAACCTCACTGTGGGACCAAGCAGTGATATACACAGTCCTGGAAGGAGTTGACCAGTCAAAGAACAAACAACACAGGACATCTGAAAGGCTGCACTCTTGCCCTCTACATGGCTATCATGTCACTGTTTATCAGATGTTTGTTTAGCATACTAAGAAAATGAAGACGCTGTAGATAAAGGAAGGGAGAATGTGGTGGCACAAGCATCTTTGCACAGCTCTGCAATACTACCTGAAACCAGGAAACTAACTTTAAAAAAATCCTAACAGTTCTTTTAATCCTTTGCCAATTATCTACGCAAATAAATTTAGACGGTACAGACTTAAAAAAAAAAAATTGTCTAGACAAGTTATTTTAAAAGGTTTCACGAGAATCTTATCAGGGTTTGCTTACTGTCAAACTGATGTTCTGTTCCCTCTCGGCTTGTCATAACTGCTATCTTACAGTAGAAATATTTGTGCTCATTGCATTACATATGGAATATTCTCTTCTCATGGTTTGAAAGCATCTTCCGAGAAAATGGAGGCTAAATGTCAACTCTGCCTTACTCACAAACAATACCCTTTGCCACATAGGCTGATGCCCCCCTTTGGGTCTTAAAACAAACAAGCAAGCAAGCAAGCAAACCAACAACCACTCTCAACCATCTGCCCTGGTTTGTTTCCCAAGTTAAACTCTAATTATGAACAAATACTGTGTTTTTGCGTACACACACACACATGTATCAACTGTGCTATTCCCACTACTGTTCTAATTTACAGTCTGCAGGCTTCTTACAAAAAAGCAACTGTGAACCATGTGTTTTTGCAGTAAAAAGCAATGACTGATCTATGCAAATATCCCAAGTGAACCATGCAATTCCCCACTTGCCTAATCATCTCTCACGTGGCCTCTGTGTGCATTTTCCCAGTGCTATTTCTGAAGAAAAATATGTGCTGGAACTCACCACGAACGCCACCCTCGTTCTCTTAGAAAGGCAAATGGTGCCCACCTGAGAGGTGCCAGAAATGAGTTCCGGCTGGGAAAAAAAGCGCCCCATTTCCCCTTCTTCAGCGTCACTAGAAACAACAGCAACTATGGTGAGAATCAGACGGCTGCGCAAGCTCTCATGAGCACACTGTAAAACAGGGGCAGCCTGTCCCATTTCACCACTTGAGGCGAAATGGGAATGTGCCACCTCCTGCTCCCCCACCATGCCCCACCTGCCCCCGCTGCCAGAACACCCGCCTCACCAAAATTCGTCAAGGGGGGGGGCATTCTGCAAGGCCTTGGCACTCGTCTTCTCCACACCAGGGAGCAGCAACATTGCATGCTGGAATGCCTTCCTCTCACTGAAAGTTGGTGAGAGGGAGCATTTTGCCAGCATCAGAAGCGGTGGACCACTTCTTGCACTTCCACCACCTGAGGGGGCTGCTTCACCCCGCCTCATGGATGGGTGAGAACTGCTTTAAAGGAGCACTGGCACATAGATCTTGGGAAAGAAGAAAGGCAGAACGTGTCACTACCCTTATCCAGTCAGAACAGCTATCATTTATTTACATCCAAATCTGTCCTGACAAGGCATAACTACAGTGGTACCTCGGGTTAAGAACTTAATTAATTCTGGAGGTCCGTTCTTAACCTGAAACTGTTCTTAACCTGAAGCACCACTTTAGCTAATGTGGCCTCCTGCTGCCGCTGCGCTGCGCTGCTGCTGCACGATTTCTGTTCTCATCCTGAAGCAAAGTTCTTAGCCTGAGGTACTATTTCTGGGTTAGCGGAGTCTGTAACCTGAAGCATCTGTAACCTGAGATATCACTGTATTAGTATCTAAGGCCCTTAACAGCTTGTGACCAGTTTCCTTGCAAGATTACCTTGCCCTATACATGGTCAATTGATTACTTCAATGACAAGTGTCACATACATGTTTGTGAAAAGTCCACACAATCAGTACCTTGAACTGAAAAGCGCCCATGAGAAAAATACATTGATGAAGAGGTTTGATTTTTAATTTTGCTGGGAAAGGCATATAGAAGTACCTTTTGCATTTAAAGCTTCTTCTTTTATTTTCATCACAGTTTCTTGGCCTTCTTTTTCCTTGTTTCCAGCTGTTCAAGATAGAGAAAAATAACTGTGAAAAACTGTCAATATTGCAGAGTACAGACTTAAAGAGCAATTATAAATCCTGCAAAAAGAAAAATATACACCTGAAATGCTTAAATGTTTAAGCAAAGGAAGCAGAGAAGGGGAGGGGGGGAGTTACAATAAATATAAGAAAGAATTCTGTTATTGGCTGAGTGAAATAAGGCCTTGGTAGAGAAAAGCTTAATTGCCCATTCAGTATTGACTTAAAAACACAGCATCTCTCCTGAACACCGAGATCCTGGAATAAAATTTGGTACACGTTCAGAACATAAATACATGTTTCAGATGAGATATCAGCCCAACTGCACATCTCTTTTCAATTAAGCTATGACAGACAGAAAGGGAGAAATTGTTGAATGGTTTCTTTAAATGTAAAGGTTCATCATTGTTCCACCTGATGTGTATGTCTTTAAGGGGCCAGAGCAAGGGCCAGAGCAAATAACGAGACCCAGCTTTACAGCTGTGAAACATAGCAGGTGCTGCTGAGTTGTATTGATTAAGCTGTGTCAGCAATTGGGTGTAGTATATAAGGAGCAGCACCTAGCTCTCCCATTACCCTGGGGGATGGGTTGGTGGTTGGGTCTGGTTTGTTGTTGATGATGTATTTAGTGTATAAGGAGTTTTTGTTTTTCTTATTAAAACCTTGTTTAAGTTATTTTTGAGTCCCTTTTTAATGCATGGTCTCCCCAGCAAGCTCTCTGCAGCGCTACTAAACTGTAAATAGCCAACAGAAATGTGATGCGTTTCCTCTCACTTAAGGACTGAAACTTGGTTTGTAAATTTATGGCACATTTCTGTATTTGAAGCAGCTTGACCTCTGATCCATTTTAGTGAGGTGAGGGCAGGGAATGCAGGTAAAAGCAGAATACACTGCTGTTCAAATACATGATCAACTTTTGCATTCATTTTCAAGCTGGGGAGTGGAGGAAATAGAAAGAACAGTAATATATGTCCTATTTTCCTTGAAGGCAGAGGTGTGGAGAAATATGGGAAGATTATTTGGCATAAATTCTGGATACAACTCTACATTTCAGTTTTGAATATCAAGCTGGTCCCTACAACCATTAACAAAACAGGAAAATGTTGTAATGAAATATCTGCACTGAAGGGTGAGGTATCAAAATGAATGTTCAGGTTGAATTTTTAGGACGAATTCTGTATTTCATGTCAAACCCAAAACCAAAGCCTATAGCCAAACCTTCAAAATTAATTTGAACTCTTCTAAACTAGTTAATAACTCCACAGTCTCTCCACTTTCATAACAATCATTCTTTGCTTGCCACAGATTTTAAAGAATATCCCTTAGGTCCTGATCGCTGTGCAACAATGCCTATAGGTAAATGTAAAGCTGACCAAAAAGATCACACACACATTCATTTTCCTTGTGCTTTTTCTGAAAGTAGTTTGTAACTGGTTAATTTTCTAGCATTCACTATAGATTTCATTCTCCTATGCAATCTACCCCCCCCCCACACTTCCCAAATAAAATCTTATGTAACCATTTCAAATGGGCAGTCTTTATAAGATTTAAAAGTTATAGACACAGACAGCAATTTTTGTCTGCAAACTCCTGACATGAACACTGGTCTGCAATTGACTCTGCATCTATTAGATCAGCTTTTCAATTATATCGGCACTGCCTGGCTGATCTCTTTTTATTTAACAGTGGAGTGGGGTGGGGCGGCAGGAAGAAAGTTAAACAAAAGAAAGAGGGAAAATAACTCTTAACAGTATTTGTTTTCACCATAGAAATAATCTTGGGGGTTACACAGCGCAAACATTCAGTTTGATCCTAATCCCTAAAAATAGATGCAGTGTCAACGAACAAACCCTCCAGTAAAACTGCCATATCCATGGAGTTCTCATTGAACGAAGCTATGGGCATGAGATCAAATCTCCTCACTTTTTCAGCCTAAGTGATTTTCTACAGCAGGGAATTAAAATCCAATGTGTGCCATAGTACTGGATGTAGCTATGCTGGGGGGAAAGGAAGCTTCTATGATAATCCCTGCAAGAATTTCATCTGATCTTCTTCCTCATCCATCAGCTGCGGTACAGCAAGCAGGCTTATTAAGAGCCTCCAGAGTCTTGTCTAAGTCCTGATAATATTAATTTCATCTGGACAACATATTGCATATTAACATATTTCATGCTGCATATTCATTATTTTAAGAAAACCCGAGCACTTCCATATGGATGCAGTTCCAGATGAATAATATTTCTAAACACGTCTTCTAGAAATTGTGTTGTATTTCCTTAGTCTGTTATTTTTGTTTTAATTTGTTTTCTTTTATTATTGCTGAAGCTGCACTTTTAAATTATTATGTTAATATATTATGTTAAGTTAAACTCTCAAGGTAACATATATATTTTAAAATGAATACATAAAATTCTATATTATTATCATTAAGATTTATATACAGCCCTTCATCAAAAGATCTCAGGGCAGTTCACAAGATAAAAATACGATATAAAAACACATATAAGTAGTTAAAACAAAAGCAACATTATTGTATTAATTTAACATTCCACACTCCAAGCAGAGTAACGTTGCCTCTCATAAAGGGGGTGGTAGATTATATACCCACAGACTTCAAGAGAAGGAAAGCCAAATTAAGTAATTGCTTACCAAGCATGCATATTTCAGTTTGCAAGGGGAAGATTTGGGTGCTTCTTCAGTTACTGTTGTTGATGTGCATTTAAGTCTGTGTAATTGCACTGCTTCTGCAGTTCAGTTCAGAAATTCTGCTGTTGGCCACTTAACGATAGATAAGAGATCAGGAATGGACCGTGGACTCAGGTACTCCCTTAACTCCCTATCTTAGGTGAATGTACCCTCTCCAATAAATTCCCTTGTTTGCCTTGACTATCATGAGCCTCCCTCCCCCCCCCCCCCTACACTGGCGCAAAGTTTGGTTCATATCAGCCTGGGTTCTCCTCTTAAACAAAGTTTGAAATAAGTTTGTGAAACTTGGTTAAAAGAAAAACCTTGGAACAGGCCCTTCCCTAACACCAGGAAGCAGCAGGGGGTCAGGATAACTTCAGCAGTCTTACTTCTTAGAAAACAAGAGATCCACAGCTCTTTGTAGACTTGCTGCGTGACAAGGCCAAGATTCCAACTAGTTCCCACTATTCCAAAAGCAGTTTGCCATGGGGTGGAAGTGGCTGCTGTTAAACAAAACCAAACCCAGAGCTCTGTTGCGCACACAGAACTGGTTGCAACTAGTTCTTTTCGTTTTCACCCAGATATTGCTAAAAAATAAAGCAGTAAGGATTGTCCATAAGCAATGTCTCCTCAAATAAAGAAGCAGAAGAAAACCAACCATTCTGAAAGGCAAAAGAACAAACGTTTTTGTTACAGGTTGGCTTGCTGCAAATGTAGTGGATGAAAATATTGATGTGGAGCATATATGTGAAGGGATGCAAAAAGAAATTGCAACTCAAAGGCTCATAAATTGCTGAGATTAAAAACTCACGTTACAATAAAAGCTAAACATAAATAATGTTGAACATATAAATCAACACTAAAATGACAAGGTAAAGAGGTTTACTCAAAGCAACCAGATGGTAAAAAGCGATGGATGGCAGCTAAGAGCCCTGTTTTCATTCTGAAATTCATACAAGAAACTCAGAATGCTGCTCACTGTAGCATCTTCCATGATCTGAACCTCAGCTATGCAAAACTGTATCTGTGCATAGAAACCCAGCCAAAAATCTTCCTTTTTCTCAGTGTACTTTCCAGGATGATTTATTATCAGTATCTCAAAATCATTATTTTTATGAACATGCTGTCTTGGTAAAACATAAACAACTGTTTATTTTGCCAGATATTAATTTTTCATTGGTGATAAGAATTATGGTGGGAAACTTTCCATATTCCTTCTCTACTATTTATGTAACAGAAGGAGTATAGCTGTGTGCCTATAATTATTTGTAGCACGAAGCCTTGGCAAGTATATTTTATCGTAGTCACATAGGATCTCCCTGTGCAGATGAAATGCCAAACTCTTTCTAGTCTTACTGTGTTACATAGCTAGGGAAAAGGTAATAAAAATAACATTTTATCTCCTGAAGTGCAGTCACAGCAGGGGCAGTTATATTAGAACATTTAGAAGACATGTAAAGCAGTGCATTGTCTATCAGATGATACAGGCTGTCAAGCCTAATGCTGCCTAGAAAGTAAAGAAGAGACATTTTGTTTACCCAAGTCACAGACTGAAATTTTTCTAACTACTGACAAGGTAACCCAAACAGACATGGAAGTCAGGCCAGCCATTTCTTCAAATAAACAAACTGGCACATTTTAAGGAACTAAAATAAGGCCATTCAGAGTGAAATGCAAATGAATGACATTTCAGCTTAAAAAAACAAACAAACCATAATCACAGCTACCATGGAACTCAGCTGCATGTAATTCAAATTTGGACAAACATTGAACTTGATGCTTTTTATGAGCTTCCAACCCCCCCCCCAAAAAAAAAACAACCAACAACCCAGAGGTTAGAGAGATGCCACTGTACTCAAAATTCCAAACCGTGTCCTTAGTTTACAGGCCAATTTAATCAACTTCATTAACAACGGCATTAATTTTATCATTTGTTCCATACTGACCAGGGAACACAAGGTGCCATTTACTTTAACAGCGGAACTCACTTCGACTCCATCTATATCAGGCATACGCAAACTTGGCCCTCCAGATGGTTTGGGACTACAACTCCCATGATCCTTAGACCAGTGGTCAGGGGTGCTGGGAATTGTAGTCCCAAAACATCTGGAGGACCGAGTTTGCCTATGCCTAATCTATATCTTCGGTACCCGCAAAAAAAGCTTCTGCAAGCACAGCAATTAGTATTGTTATTTATTTTCTCCACATAGCTTTCGCAAGAACCTTGCACCTGGAAAATCAAACTGTGTTGAAAGAATCTATTTTGCATAAGAAGTAACCCCTACTGGTTGCAATCCTCTAGGATCCTGGCCAATGTTCCATAATTTCAATGCATTACTGTTGGTGCTAAATTTTACTTTGCTTTATGTCTATGGAAGAGACTATGAGTTATCATTATCATCTCTCAACTGAACCAACATATGAGGGTGATGGCTAGGCTTGCAATTCTACTCAGAGCTCCTGGGGCAAATAATGCGATGCAAAGGTAACTAATAATTAAATCAAATTACATGACATTACATTGTTAATAAATATTTTTATCATTGCAATACCAACAGTACCTATTATGACGTGCATGCCAAGTCTTGCCAAATACTTCACAGTATGGTAACCAATTCCTCTAGTGCCTCCGGTCACTATGGCAACATTCCCATTTTGAAGAGGAAAAACTGCATGAAAAGAGAAAAGTATTTCAGGTTAAGATCTATTTTACTACAATGCTTACATTACTCCCTGTAACAAAATATTCAGCTACAGCCATTTCATTTTATGTGGTGATTGTTCTTGCAGCAGTTACAAAGGTATTATTTTATGGATCATAATGAAGAACACCAGTAGCATACAGTTGCTGCAGCCAACCACCACATAAAAAAAAATCCTCTTATATAAAATTAAAAACACAAAACAGTGGTTTTATCCATGTTTCCAGGGTACTTTACAAAGAAATCACAATAAAAAATACAAGGGCAGAAAAATCAGCTGTAATAATAATTACAAAAACAAACAAACAAACAATAAAAGCAGCAGCTAAAAAAAAAACAACCCTTATAAAGTCTGGAAGAATTATCAAGTTACCACCAGGTGCTGAGATTCATATACAGATTATTTTTATTGTATTTTAGGCATCACTCATTAGAATACATTCATAAAGTTGATGTGTGCCAACCCTTAATCCAAAAGAAAATCATACATACTAAAACTTATAAAAATGGGGAAATTGTATGCCGATAAATATATTAAGCCCATCTAATTTGTACATGTACCTGATGCTAAGAAATTAACGTAGTCCCAAACCAAGACTACCATAACTAAGGTGCCACTATTGAGAAGGCCATTTTTTTGTTTGCCACTCACTGCTCCTCGGGAGGGTGAACTCTGTGGAGGACCACTAGAAGTGTCCTCAATACATAACCACCTTCATCTTTGAGAAGGGAAGTAATCCTTCAGTATTCAAGCCCCAAATCATGTCAGGCTTTTAAAGGTAAAGTCCAAGCAAAATAGCTGCAGCTTCAGAGCCAACCCCACATTACAGTAGTCAGCACCTGAAGGCTAGCAAAGCTTATCCCAGTCTAGGACAAGTTGTACCTGACACACTAGCCTTAGCTGAGGAAAGGCATTCTTTCACAGGGATCTCAAGTGACAAATCTGGATCCAGGCGAAGCACTGATCCCTGGAGAGGAGTGCAATCCTATCCAGAACAGGAAGAACACTGTCTCCTCCAGTAGATGAACCGCCTACACTCAGTGTCTTCCTCTTCAGGGTTGTATTTCAGTTTATTGTCCTTCATCCATTCCACTACCAATTTCAGCACTTTCGACATCACTTAACTCAGATGTCCAAAAAAAAAAAAAAAAAAAAAAGGTAAAGTAGGGAATCATCAGCATGCGTTTGGCACCCCTCACAGTAGCTTCATGTAGCTGTTGGAAAGAAAGGGGGACAAGAGGGACCTCATAACAAAAACAGCCTAGGGGCAAAATACCATGGCCGGTGGTATCAAAAACCAGTGAGAGGTCTAGAAGAATTAGCAGGGTCACACCCTTTGTCCTTTAAGCATAGGGCTGAAACCACTTCAAAACTGGTTGGCGATATTGGTCGACAATATAAAGAAGCCCTAATGGGTAACAGCTGGAATGACCACATCAAATAAGGGGCACCTTTTGCGTGGTCGCGTGCAGCCCCTCGGATCCCAGTGTGGCGCCCAGTAGTACGGGCTGGCTTCGCCCACCCCAGGCTGGATACCTGGAGGTCTCCTCCTACCTCAGCCAATCGCCCAATCCCGCCTGGGGAGACGTTGCCAGGGGATCGGCCAGGTAGGGGGAGGGACCGCCCTGCCCACACAACAGAAGGTGAATCTTATGGCCAATTCTAATCCCATAGCACGTTGTCTTGAGTCATTATTCCGCTCGGGGGTCATCTGGGGCTAGGGGACTCCACCTGTCCACACAAAGCTGGGTGTAAATGTGCAAAACCAAGGTTCACATTCTAAGTACTGTCAACCATGAATCTAACTGAATGCCTTAACTTTCCTCACAGTATTGTTATGCTAATAATATAAGGTAACTGCCATCTACATTGCTTTGAGCACTGAGGAGAAAAGGCAGTATAAAAAGTTTACAAACTAATAAATAAAACATAAATAATTTTAAATATTTCTGAGTTTTGGAAGGTTAATATTGATTTAGAAATTAATATCCTATATAAGCACCGTACAGTACATACATAAAGGTAAAGGGTAAAGGGACCCCTGACCATTAGGTCCAGTCGTGACCGACTCTGGGGTTGCGGCGCTCATCTCGCTTTACTGGCCGAGGGAGCCGGCGTACAGCTTCCGGGTCATGTGGCCAGCATGACTAAGCCGCTTCTGGCGAACCAGAGCAGCGCACAGAAACGCCGTTTACCTTCCCGCAGGAGCGGTACCTATTTATCTACTTGCACCTTGACGTGCTTTCGAATTGCTAGGTTGGTACATACATACAGTACATACATACAATACATACATACATACACATGCACAGTTTTGCTTCCCTCTTTTTCATTAGCCTGGAATTACACCATAACACCATAAAAGCATAACAATAATAGGCCTCACTACACATTCTATAAGCCAGCTTCTTTTCATAAAACAGTCAATTTTTATTTACTTCGCATTGCAGAATGATTTGGCAATGTAAGAAGCAATAAGTCCATTGTTTGGGTTACTGATCGTTGTAAGCATTTTTATAGTTTTGTAAAGATTATACACACACACACAAGGTTCATGCACACATGGGGAAAAACTGGCCAACATGTTAAAAGAAAAAAAGACCTACATTTTTATTGGTAATACTACTTGTTTAAAATCATAAATTGTACTAAATTCTGGGAGGGAGGGACTCTGATCTCATTGAACAAACAGGTGTACACAACAAAAAGCAATATAGCCTTTGAAGGCAAGGATGAAACAAGGGAAGGGGAAACAGCTGGGAGAAATCTTTGTAATGTCAGACAAGAGCAGCCCTGAAACAACAGATAAAATGGGTTGCATTGGACGACAGCACAAAAGATCAGAGGAACAAGGAAGTGGCAGGGGGCTGCTGGCATTTTTGACATACAAGGAGCAAAACAACAGATGAAATTCTCCAAGCAGCTTCCTGCATACACTTAAAGGAACTGTATTGCTCCAAAACTGATGGAGCATCAGCAGCTGGCTTGGGTTTTTTTTATATTCCAACTCTGAGCAAAGCTAAATTCTACAAGTCTTACCTTCCTGAAGTTACAATTCAGCCAAAATAGTCTGAAGGAGATTTGAAATAAAACCATGGCAATGGATCAAGACCTTCCCTCGCAAGTTCAGTTCACCCACCTATCAAATTCTCCCCACTGTCTATATCAGGGCTGGCTAATGTTTTTTGGCCTAAAGACTATACGTATTCACCCTTGGTCAACTCTCCAGGGTCTGAATGCCAGTACCGGGTATAGTAGCTGGTAATTGTAGAGTTAAATATTGTCTCCGGTTATCATGGGGTTTGGAGCTAAGACTCCTGTATTCAGCTTGTTATTGTGGTTACTTTCATTTCCCATGTAGTTGTGTGTTTGTTGATGGATAGGCCAAACAGGAAAGTACCTTTGGCTATCAAGGCCCTACATAAGCATGAAATATGAGATCTAGATTGGAAGTATTTTCATTTAGCAAAAATCCCCCTATCACTCAGATATCTTAACTGAGCACAAGTATAGCTCTCTCCATGAGTGAATTGAGTGAAGGGAATCCAGGTACATAAAGGGATGATGTTTACACATTAGGCATGGACATCTGAACCAGGAAAGCCTGCATGGTAGACTTCCACAGCAGCTCGAACCTGTGTGATCAAGCTTCTGATTCCCATAGAGGTCCATATGCAGACATCAAGGCTGAACATGTGGACATCAGCAGACGGCCTAAGCCACACTTCCCATCAACCCTTTCTACACAGGGACACACACACACCCATATACAATTAATGAAGGGGTTTAAATGCACTTGCCTACGTTTATCTCTTGCTATCATTTCCCTCCCTTCTCCATTTCTTGTTACTTTCCCCACTGTCAAAATTCTGAATGCATGCTCTTCAGAGAAGCGACCCATTTCTTTTTGCTGGTGATAGTCCAAAGCACAATGAACACTGATGGCGCAGTATAAGGTAATATATACATTTTTCACGTTTCACACAATTTAATCTTACAGAGTGTTTATTGATAGATAGATATATACGGGGCTTATTGTAATAATGTTTATTATTTAAAAAACAAGAAGTGGGTATTAAATGGTAAATAATCTGCTGATTCAGCAATAGTCCCTGTAAGGCCCAAAGGCTCTCATCATCACAACGTGAGTGTGCACAGTTGTCATCTGCAAACTGATCATTCCAGGCAAAAAAGCTTTTCCGATGCAATGAAGGCCACAGAAGAGCCTTGGTGAATCACATTGTTGACTATGCAGTTTTTCAAAAGCCCTATTCAGGCACATAAACAAATGTGTGAGGGGGGACAGAGGCATGTGGCAAAGTCCTGCCCCTCGGTAGAGCATCAGACTCTTAATCCTAGGGTCATAGGTTCAAGCCCCATGTTGGGCAAAAGATTCCTAAATTGCACTAGACGACCCTAGTAGGTCCCTTCCACCTCTACAATTCTACCAGTGTGTCAGCACAATGCCTGCGAGTTCCACATGTCTGAGAGTTATACACGCAATGATGGTGAGGCTACAGAGTCACCAAGTTCTCTTGCTGACAGCACAGCATGATTTCTGATATATATCCGATATATCATTGCTCTCTGGGGCACAATTGTTGGTTTCAGGAAAGGCACGTCTCATGGTCACAACTGCCCTGGTTCATAATTTGCACACTTGAAACAAGAGCTCTGCTGAATCACAGATTCGCTTCAACATGCAAATAAGGTGTGTGGCAGGTGTTAGAAAATACAGTAAACCAGTAAATGCTGGTGTGTGTGTGTGTGTGTGTGTGTGTGTGTGTGTGTGTGTGTTTTCTCAGCTGGCTGGGTCAGCCACTTCCCAGCTGACTGAAAAATGAAAAGAGCAGTAAGCACATACACTGTTCCACCCACAAATCCCTTGCAGTTTCCCATCGCCCTGCTCCCCAAACAAGCCGTCATGTCAGTCTTAAGTCCCCCAGCCACCTGTGCTCAGGCTGATGGTAACAGGTGTACACCCACTTCCTAGGAGAGAAAGGGGAGAAGGCACTTTCAGCTGACAACCACCGATTAGAACTGCGTTGCTTGATGACACCAAAGGTCCATCTAGTCAAACATTCTGCCTTCAGCAATACCCAGTTATACGCCCCATGAACAATCCCAACCAGGCCGTGCTAGAAATAGCCATCCCTGGTTTTGTCTCAGCATGTGATAATCAGACGTATGCTGCCTGTAATAAGAGGTCCCGTTTTTAGTTATTATGGCTGATTGCCACTGAGAAACCTGTTCTCTGAACTGGCTTTTCTTCTCCCAGAACCCCTTTCCTTCAACAGCCATTTCCATCTGGCTGCATCAGAGGGTAGACAGGTACACTAAAGTTTACGGCAAAGCAGTAATTTGGTCACTGACTGCATACTAGTCTTGTTGATGAAGGAGAATTTTCATCCCTTAATTGTTCCCTATAAACGACACACTGCTGTTAAGAGGACAAGCTGTCCAGCTTACAGATCAACATCACCACTCAGAATTGAGACCAAATCTGCAGAAAGTAGTGTGCAGTAGAAAAAAACCTACCACACACCTGAATGTCATGAATCATCCAGCGATGTGTCCTTTAACTTCAAGGAGCCCACTCCAAAGTATGTGTGTATCAAGGAGAGAGGAGGCTGTGACCAACTGCCGTCTCCTTCTCTTTCCTCACTAGCCAATCACTGGAACAACAATTATGCAATTTTTTAGAACTGGTAGCTGCATTTGCTTGTTTTCATCTTCTGTTCCCGTCCCTCATTCCTTCTGTATTGTTTCTATTAGATTATGAGCTTGCCTTGTTTTTGCTTTTGTTTTAAATCTCTGTACGCTGCCGAAAAATGTTTAGGTGCTTTGTAAATAATAGTAGTTATTCACTGCAATACCTGTTTGAGTCAACAGGTTTCTTTTGACACACCCCAAGTCAGTTCACTGTACTGCTGAGCTTTCCAAGCTTTTCATGTTGGTGACACACTTTTTAGGCATGAATCATTTCGCGACACAGTAATTCAGTTTTATAAGCAAACCAGAAGGCTGCCCACTCCCTTCTCAGCCCCAGGAGGAGAGCAGAGTGTGTTCGCACAACACACCTACACACCGCAGCCGACACACTGACATGTCGTGGCACAGAGTTTGGAAAGATCTGCTGTACTGCCTTTGTAACCAGCGTAACCTTGAGTAAGCAACATGAATAGAAACAATTAACACAGGAAAACCTTGGAAATTGTTCATCTGCCGAACATGGCAAAAACTCAAACGCTCAACCAGAATTCCCTTCCAGAAAGAGAAAACCCAAATACAGTTTGGCAGGAATCCCTATTTGACAATTCTTGGGGGGGGGGGGAGGCGGGAAATATGCCAGCTTCAGTCGGCCTTCTAAATTCTTAGAATTTCAGTTACCAGCAATGAATACTCATCACCTGATACATCCTCATCCATGTAAACTTCACAATGTCTTAGCCCTTAGACATGCAAAGTAATAATCAAGAGAAAGTCTGTTAACAGGTAGTGTGTGCTTCATCCTCATCTTGAATAAGCCAGCAGGACTTCCAAGTACCCTGAAAATGAGGCCTTTTGTTAAAAAAATCAGATAACACCACGAGTTAGATGACTGCTGATAAAGTGATTGGACGCTGCTGGAAGTTCTTGACCCTTGAAGATAAGGCAATCATTTCACTTCTGAACTGGACAATCAGTTTAGAGCTACTTTAATTATATTCCCAAAGTGAAAGAATGAAAAAGAAATCAAGATTAAGTTCACTTGGAAGTGAACCTTCATTAAAACACAAATCAGAAGTTTGATATAACAAATATGTGCAGGGAAAGGGAAAAGGGCTGGTTTATGGGTGAGGGAGATAACCTTCAAATATCAATGTTTGGTCAATAATTTTATCGCCACAGGGTGTTGCTAATAAATCCCATTGGTTTCATTGGAGCTTGTTAACTCTCTACGTTGATTTCAATGGGGTTTGAGCGCAACTCACTTTGGGAGGTATTCAACTAAACACTTCTACTAGCATAAGCACTTTTGAAAGCATAACAAAACCCTTCACTTTGCCCCAATACTCTCTAAATATGTTCTGGGGTTCCCCAAACCATGTGTGGGCATGTGTGGTGAGAGATGAGGGAGTGGAAGTCCCACTGCACAGCGTGAAGTGGTTGTGCTAGTAGAATTGCTAAGATGGACACCACCCTTAGTCTGAATCAAACCCAGAACCATAACACAATAATGTCACTTTGCCTTCAAACTGTTCCCCAATGTAAATCTTGTATGTCGTCTACACTCACTCAACAAATATTCACTGGGCTGGATCCAAAGATGCCCATCCTCAAAGATAAAAGCATTTGATCTAGTGGAGGCTCCTGCTAACCCAAAAAAATGGGGGGAGGCTTTTCAATATTCAGAGTCAATATTCTTTTGCAGGGGAGGGAGGAGGAATTGGCAAAAATCACTTCCCCTCATTTCTATTAGCAGGTACCAGGGGCACTGTTTCAACGGGATCACTGATCTTATGGCAGGAGCGAACCAGCAGTACATCACACTGAGCAAGCTGGAATTAACTCTTTATTAGCAAAATAGGATCCGCACAGGAGTGTCAGGCCTAATGAGCACAGCAACTCAGGTCTTGCACCCATGAAGCAGTTGCCAAGACTAAAGGTTCCCACCTCCCATCTTCTCTCCATAGTGTTTTCCGAGCAGTTGGAGACTGTGCCTGTGTGCCTGTCTTTGCCCCTCCCATTTCTATATAAGTGTTTCCTATATTCCAATGACACCTAGCACCAGCTCCAAAGGAAGTCAGCTGTGTGAAAGGAAAATACCTTCAGTTCAACCACAGCTCTGACAAAATTTACTTCCTGGGCTAGAATAAAGGATATGGGAAAGGCATAGCCAACTATTTCATGTTCTCAGTCATGGTAGCTGGAATAACATTGATAGTAGGTAGAAGCTGATTACTGTATATAGGTGTGGTGGAACAAATATAGCTTACGGCAGCATAAGTCTAATTTGCTGTTTAAATTTCATCTTGAGCTTCCATGGATTTAAAATTCAGCAAGTTCAAATCAGATTAATATTGCCATTTCATCGGGTACTTCCTTGATGCCTTTAGCTGGTCAACACTGCAACAGCTGAGAATCAGAAGGGAGGGGAAAACATTATGGGTTAAATGGCTTATTAGTTAAGAATATTTTGACATATTGCTTTTGATCACTTTCTAGAAACTATGCTCCAAAATGGGATTCGCCAAGCTATATTTAAAAATGCCCAAGCTATGACAGCATATTCAGCAGGCTGTGTCAGAAGGTTCTACTGATTTGAGCTGTATATGGCTGATACACACATAAATTTATGCCCTGTGTGTGTCTACATGAGTAAAGTCGAACAATAATGGGTGCTTCGGTACTATAGTGGTTTAAAAATAAGTGCCTTCTGCATTGATTGAATTAAATTCATGTATAGGAGGTATTTTTCCCAGTAGTGGTGTAATTTCCCAGTAGTGATGTATTTTCCCAGTAGTGATGTATGGAAGTGAGTGCTGGACCATAAAGAAGGCTGATCGCCGAAGAATTGATGCTTTTGAATTATGGTGCTGGAGGAGACTCTTGTGAGTCCCATGGTCTGCAAGAAGATCAAACGTATCCATTCTTAAGGAAATCAGCCCTGAGTGCTCACTGGAAGGACAGATCCTGAAGCTGAGGCTCCAATACTTTGGCCACCTCATGAGAAGACTCCCTGGAAAAGACCCTGATGTTGGGAAAGATGGAGGGCACAAGGAGAAGGGGACGACAGAGGACGAGATGGTTGGATAGTGTTCTCGAAGCTACCAGCATGAGTTTGACCAAACTGCGGGAGGCAGTGGAAGACAGGAGTGCCTGGCGTGCTCTGGTCCATGGGGTCACAAAGAGTCGGACACGACTAAACAACATCATAGGAGGTATACTACAGAACATGAAGGTTCATTGTCAACAAGGAAACCAACAACATCTGTGAACATTTGTGTGGGTATATAGAATATCAGAACTCTTCTGTCTTGCTTTCTGTGCTATATAGAGAAGCCCGGGAAGCACAAGAGCAGTGGTTCTCAAAGGGTGTGGTGTGCCACACTGGAGACAATGGCAAGCATAGGGGCAAGATTCAAGGACAATCAAAGTAACATTTAAATATTTCAGTGTAGTATAGTATCAAAATAATAATTTTTATTTGCAGAATGTGGATGCTCTTTCAAAATCAAGCACTGCTAGGAGTTGTTTTGTTGTTTTTGTTTTCCAACAATAAATGGAGCCAGTAATTTTTTATTCTACAAAGTTTGGCCGAGAGACGTTTAAGAACCACTGCACTAGAGAGTGTAGAGGACTGGCAATATCCTTAAGAAACTTTTTAAAAATAGAACTACTCATCTCCTCTTAATATGACTAGAGATAGTGATAAAAGATTTGCTTAACTAAAAGAACTACGGAACATTGTTATATATTTATGTCTATAAAATAATCGAAGGTTTTAAGCCATCTCAAGTGGTATTTAGTAATTCCAATATGGCAGAGATGCCATATTGTCTAAATAGTCATGTGGTCAAAATCTCTCTCCTGTGCTGAAGTCGCATCAAATTCTGTGATACTGAACTGGCACAGCAAGCTATAGATCTTATCTTACCTATATATTCTGTCCATGAGAGGGAAGAATGAAATGGGGCAGCTTCAGGAGGTATCATCGGCCACATAAAATAGACTTGAGATACTTTGTGGACGTAGTTTTACTACCCACATATTACAGCATGGTAAGAACTAGGGCCAATTCATTTGACTGGTTTCTCAACAGGAAGCGACAAACATGAAACAGACCTGTATGGAACCAGGTTATCATGAATGGTAACACTTCACACCATACACCATATTGGCTATGAGTCCTGGAAGACTTGCTCCCTGCCTTGCTGGCTTTTTTCCACCTGAGTGACTCCAACCACAAAAGATGAGGCTACTGAACAGACCCTTGGGTTGGGGTATTGTTTAGGGGTTTTTGTTCAGGGAGGTTGCTGCTGTTATTGATATTCTTATTATTTGTATCTTTCTTTTAGATCTTATTATGGTTTATGTGGAAATTGTTTCAATTTGGATGGGTACTGTTTCATGTTTTATTTGTTGTCTATGACTACTTTTGTTGTGTTTGTAATATTCATGTTGCAAGCTACCTTCAGCATGGTTTTACCTATGGAAAGGCGGCATACAAACAAAATGATGTATTTCTGTACACCAGTTTTACCAAGAAATGCTCTACAAGAACCATCTGTAGGTAAAACAATTGTCAGTCACATTAAATCGTCACAATATAAATATTATGTTCTATTCAGCAAAAAGGACCATCAGACCATTTCCAACTTAAATTTTATAATAACAGTGGTATAAAATTAAGCTCATTAAGCGTACATGTGCATTAGACATATCAGTATCCTCAAATTAAAGCCATACTGTTTTGACCGATACAAGACAATTTTTGCTTCAATAGTAATGATAAGAACCATTGGCCAAATTTAGACATTACATTAAAACTATGGTTGAGATTGAGCCACCTGAACTCATGCACTTGCTCATTCCTTCTCCTCCTTAACACCTATGGGAGAACAGTGAAAGCATCTATTTTGTTTTGAATAAACCAGTTTCCCATTACATCCAACCTCAGGAATGTATGGTTCATCCTTCCTCCGGATAACAAACAAAACCATCTGAAATCAGTTTGATTCTGGTTTACTTCAAACTAGCAAGAGTTGGAATGAAAGACAGCTTTTGAAGTTCAGACAAAATATGAAACTGCAGTTTATTTGAAACCAAAAGTGAAAGCTTTCAATCTCCACACCTCACACATAAAGTAGGAAAGGGAAGGAGTGTGTGTGACCCCAAGGCACACTGAAGCCCATTCTTATAACATTAAATATTATAACATTAAATAATGTAAAACATGACATCTCTATCCAGCCAACATCTAAACACGTATGAAACAGAACATAAAGATCCAAAATATTTGAAAAATCCTTCTTGAATTTCAATCAGAAGAGTTACAGAAGAGGGCAATTGCAAGTTCAGGCATGGCAAAAATTGTATTCCAGAACCAGGACTTGGGAGTCTGAAGCGGGAGGTAAGGGTAACACCCACTCCCTCCAGCCAGGATTTTTACAAGCACAAGTTAAAACTTGTTTCATCCCTGCATGCCCTTTGGTAAAAAAAATAAAGCCTTTAATTTCATAAAATATATAGCCTCCATTGGAGCTCTAATTTACCTTTTATGAGGGTACTATATCATACAAAGGATGATACAAATTCAGCGAAGAGGTAAACATACTGAAGTCCACTGAAATCGCTAAGCCTAAACATGTTGAATTCTATATTGAATTTTGTGTTGAATCATGACCAACATTCACTGGCCAACCAGCCAATCTGGCAATGTTGGCGTGTTATACTAACTGACTCTTATTTGAAGGGAGAAAGTGAGGTGAAGAATCAGGTTGTCACCCAATCCTAAACGTGTTCACTGGAGAAGACATTAAACATGCATCTCCTTAACTCACAATGCTCAACATTTCTGTGTATGTGCAAACTTCATGATCCATTATATTTTACTGTGACTGTCAGCAATACAACAAATCTGTACAGCAAATCTTAATGAGTCATTTCATGCTACACGTTCTCTGAGGGCACATTCAGGTACATGTTTCAAAATTCTACTACAATCCATCAGGGCAAAAAAGAATGGAAGCATGAGCATCTTTGATTTAACATATTAGAGGATACATATTGCTTCCAACACAGAAACTATTGAGGAGAGTAACATTTGAAGCAATCCATTAAATTAGGTTCTTTAAAAAAACAACCCAAAAAAACCCTTGGTGTTCTGATCTTACCTTTAAAACTTTAAATATTTAAACACTTGAGGACGTTCAGATCAAAGCTTTTAAGACTTCAAATCCCTACAGCAAATTAGCTCTGCAATGAAGTTAAACCATCTATTAGGCTTGACCATTCAACATGTTACTTCTGTCTGTAGCAGAAGGGCTGAGTAATTGCTTAGAAGTTACCCTTTTTACTTGTGTGTCCTATTCCTAACAGAAAGCCTCACTGTGGGAAGAAGTTAATAAAATAATAATAATAATAATAATAATAATAATAATAATAATAATAATAATAATAATAATTTATTATTTATACCCCACCCATCTGGCTGGGTTTCCCCAGCCACTCTGGGCGGCTTCCAACTGAATATTAAAAACAAATACAGCATTAGACATTAAAAACGTCCCTAAAGAGGGCTGCCTTCAGTTGTCTTTTAAAAGTAAAATAGTTGTTTATTGCCTTTACATCTGCTGGGAGGGCGTTCCACAGGGCAGGTGCCACTACCGAGAAGGCCCTCTGCCTGGTTCCCTGTAACCTTACTTCTCGCAATGAGGGAACCGCCAGAAGGCCCTCGGCGCTGGATCTCAGTGCTGAACGATGGGGGTGGAGACGCTCCTTCAGGTATACAGGACCGAGGTCGTTTAGGGCTTTAAAGGTCAGCACCAACACTTTGAATTGTGCTCGGAAACTCCCACCACCTTAAAATAGGCAGTGGTTTGACTCATCTTTAATAGATCCTACCTGGTTCTAAAGGTTTTAGAAAATCTACAGTCTCTCAATATTCCCTTCCCAGGCAAGTTGACCAAGAGGGCAGTGGCCAGCAAGCAGAAGCAAATTATCTATATCCATTCCAATCTGGTTTCAGATCTGGTTTGGACACAAGAATAACCTTGATTACCTTTATCAGGAGAGAGATGGGGATGGTGACTGTGTTGTTTCACCTTCACCCCTCAGCAACCTTTGACACCACTGACCATGAGCTGGGAGTTGGAAGTACTATATTCAGTGGTTCCACTACCTGTAGGGTTGCTACCAGATAGTACTACGAGGAAATTGTTGCTCAGTAATAAACTGGTAAAATTGGGATACTGTGTGTGGTGGCTCCCATGTCCAAAAATTAGGAATGTGGCCTGTTCTAAGAGGAACTGCACTGCCTCTGAAGGAACAGGCTTGTAGTCTGAGAGTATTCCTGGACTTAGACAAATCGCCAACTCTAAAGAGACTCCATGGATAGGAGTGTTGATGTCCAGCTTAGGCTGATTCACAAGCTACAGCCACTCTTGGACCAGGACAGCCTGGCTTCGGTTGCCTATGCTCTAGGAACCTGTCTGGACTGCTGTCGAACGTGACTGCTAGGCTAGTAAGTGACACAGAACATCACTGGTCCTGAAAGTGCTGCTCGTTTCCAGTGAGCTACCAGACCCATTTCGAGCTGTTAGTGCCAGTATATAAACCCGTAAATGGATTGGGCCCCAATTACCTAAATGAACACCTTCTTGAGGATCAACCACATCAGATTCTACAATGGGGCTGCCTAGTTGGTGTTGACCTACGAAATTCCTCTTTTTGGTGAGGTGGGTCTGTGTCCATCATTACTGACTTTCAGAAGGAATCTGAAAATCATAGAATGTAGAGTTGGAAGGGATCCTGAGGATCACTTAGTCCAACCCCTGCTATGCAGGAATATGCAGCTGTCCCATATGGGGATCAAACTTGCAACCTTGGCGTTATCAGCACCACACTCTACCAACTGAGCTATCCAGGCTGCCTTGATCCATGCTCCTGTTTACCCAGATACTGTTCCTTGCAACCCTGGGATCCCTGGATGAAAGAACCTTTTTACCTGTAACTGTAAATTTACCTGTAAATTTTTTGAAATTTGTTATGTTAGCTGTTTTTCTTTTTTAAAAAAATAAATAAATATTGTTTTACTATGGACATGTTTGCTGCCCTGGGCTCCATCAGATAGAAGGGCAGTATCTAAATTCAATAAATAACAGTAATAGTAACAATAATAACTACAACAACAGAAGACATTTAACATGTTTAAAAGTTTTGCCTGAATATGGAATTGAATTCAATAATAACTCTCAAGCCTACTTCTGTGTTTTGGAGTCATGGGTTGCACTCGAGATTTAAGACAACACACACACATAAAACAAAGCTATGTTACAAGCATTTGGTATTTACAACACTATCTTCATGTGAAACTATTTTTTGGTAATGGCAGCTTAAAACAAACACCCTTTTCTCTGAAAATGTACCATTAAGCGTTCCTTCTACATGAAGCCACTGTCTCGCATATTAAAGAAACTGCTGTTTACATTTGTGGTGTCACTTAGACTAGTGATGTGCTCCTGATCCAAGCCCCATTCACCTTCATCTTCTTCCTCTGGCTCAGCCTCTGACCCATTGCGAGAGTTCTCATACAAAAAGATTTGTTCATCTACATGAGCCGGGGCTAACCGATTTCTCTTAGCACTAACAATGTTTGCAGAGGAACCAAAGAGACGTTCAGGGAAAACCCTTGTGGCCACAATACACCAGTATTTCTGAAGTACCTTTGGCAAAACAGGAAATAAAGCTAGCCTGTCAGACCACCACTTGAGTGGATCTTCATTTAGTCCAAGAACTTTCTGGGATTTGAAATTACTCAGCTCCTCAATAATCTGAGCATGCCACTCCTCTTGGTCTTCAGCACCCCCTGTCTGGCAAAATATCTCTGCAAGCATGTTATTGATGGCACTAGTAGGAGGAGGGGTAGAGGAAATTGCCATTTTTTTCACTGGTGGCTCTTCAGACAATGCAAAAAACTTTTCTTCAGGCCTCAATGTGTTCTCCTTTTCTTCCTCTAGGAGACTTTTTGCGTCCTCTACTACTCTGTTTTCAACCTGCTGTCTCTCAAATGCTGAAAGAAATGGAAGTTTCTTGTACCTGGGGTCCAGGAAAGTTGCAACGTTGAGAAACATGTCTATATCGGGCGCATGCTGGTATGTTGTGGACAATTCTTTGGCTATCACTTCCTTTGCCATACTGATTTCTTTCAAGTCATTTTCTTTGATGTTTAGTGTTGTGTTCAGCAGCATGTGTAGGAGAGGTTTCACCATACTTATTGTTGGGTATTTGGAAGCAGACATCATTTCGGCAACCTGCTTGAACGGCTGGAGCAAGTCCACCAAGCCTTCAATTGTATTCCACTCATTGGCTTCCAGCATCAGGTGGTGATTATTGCTGTCCTCCACAAGAACTGCGGCAATTGCGTACTGCTGCTCCTTGAGTCGCTGCAGCATGGCAAGAGTGCTTCCCCACCAGGAAACACGATCACTCACAAGCATGCAGGGAGGAGTGTTCTGCTGCTTCTGCTTCTCACTCAACATGCACATGGCTACTGAAGACTGCTGAAAATATTCCACCAGCTTCCGACACCTCGACAAGAAAGCGCACAGCTTCGGAAGCTGAAAAGCTCGCTGTATACCCGCATTAAAAGTTTGCCCTAAACAAGGCATCTGCACTGGAATGTCGAGAAGAGAGCAAGCTTTCACAATGTCTTTCCCATAATCTGTTGTAGCACCAAAAACTTTTGTATTGATTCCCCATTCAATGAATATCTCATAAAGCACTCGTGTAATTGTCTCTGCGGTGTTTTCCTCGGGCACTTCAAATGTTTTTAAACACCGGGAATTAACAGCCAGGCAGCTGGAAGCGCCGCTACTGAGAAAATGAACTGACAGTGTTACGTAGGATCTGTTTTGGTTCCCGCTTCTCCACATGTCAGAGGATATGCCGCACCACGGGATATCAGTCAGCTCTTTTAGCACAACATCCCTAACAGCCATAAATTTTTCAGGAATCGCTTTTGTGCAGAAATACTTTCTACAAGGAAGTTCATATCTGGGGTCGGCCGTTCTTAAAAGATTCTTGAAGGTTGGCTCATCTACAATGGAAGGAGGATATAACCCTTCACATATTAAGCTAATCACTGCCAATGTTAGCTCTTGATGCTTTTTATTCTCGTAACTGTGACCTGCCTTCATAATTAAGGTGTCCTGAACAGCCTGCTGAGACGATTCTGGCTTCAGTTTTGAAAACGCCGTGGCAAAGGCCTCCCTCATTTGCTCAGTGTTGCTTTTCACAAACTCGCAAAACTCGTCTGGATGATTCTTTTCAAGGTGGTAAGAGAGGTTGGACGTGTTTCCTGAATAGGCTATCTGTGCCATGCAAATGCGGCAGTAGATTTTCTTCCACTGCATTATACATCCTTCCGCATTGGTATCAAAGCCAAAGTACTTCCACACTTTGCTCTTTGCTCTTGGGTGGGCCACTAACTTTAGGTCTGACGGGGAAGTTTCCAAACTTTTATTCTCCATTGCTTCTTGGCCACAGTCCCAACCTTTTGGTTCTTCACTCATTAATGAGCACCTGATAAAAGGCAGCAAACAAACATAAAATGAGAAAGCGTAGGTCTGATCAAATATGAGAAATCAGTGCTTTTGTGAACAAGCACAATATACTTAGTATTATTTGAATACGTTTGAGGGTGGCTCCCACTCTGCAAGTAGGACACACCACAGCCTATGTATCTGGACACCATATGGCAAATTCAGGGTCTTGACAGAAGACTTGTCCAAAACTAAAAGTTACATGGTATGTGGAACTAGAGCCAATGTCTCAGTGTAAAGGTCTCGGTTTTAGCTTGCATTCCTCTCCTTACCGCAAGCAACTAATGCCATTTCAGCAGACAAAACACTAAGGGAACAAAACATTTTGGATGGCCTTGACAGCTGACCAAAAATTGGGTTGCCACAAATATGCTCCTTCCTCCAACTCTGCAGGAGGGGAAGCTTATCTCCCAGCATGGCCTTGTTTCTGCTGGCACTCTGAGCACTTCCAAAGCACAGCAAAATGTCAAGGATGATTTCCTGCCTTGTTCTCTGCCTAAGGAGATAGTAAGAGTTGCTCCGTGTTCTTCAACTCTGGGTCCCAGATGTTGTTGGACTGCAAATGTCTCATCACCCCAAGCCAATTTAGCCAATGGTCAGGAGTTATGAAAGTTGCAGCCTATCACTAGCTGAGGACCCAAGGAGAAGCAAGCTGACCTATGTCATGCTGACCTCTATAAGACCTGATAACAATTTCAAAGCACAATGTAATGCAGGAACTCTCCTCCCCGTATCCAAGCTCAGGTGGTCAGGAATTCATGACACTTACCAATGGGAGGAAAGACACCATGGCAAGTGAGTATCTCAGTTCTTGACAATATTTAAGCCCTAATTAATTCAGGTTTGTACATACTCGCTGTGGGCAGTCAATTGTGTGATTAAGAATTGCCTCAACGGGAGCTTTGTAAATTAGATGACTGTTGTCTTTTCTCTCTCTCTCCCTTTGAGGTTATCAGTGCACTACAGTTAATTAAAATAGGTATGTGTGGCTGTACAGGCAGGCCGGTAGACATTTTTGTGGGCTTTAAAAATGTTGTGAATTTATTTACAAGGTAGGATTAAGCACTTCTACAGCCCCAGACATTACCAAATTTTATAGCAACCCAAACTGTTTGTAACTTTCGATTTCAACATCCTCTTGCAAATAATTTAAAAGAATATTTATTGAGTGGGACCCAGTTTAGGTCAATGGAGTTATGTTTCCCCCCAGATTATATGTAAACAAATGTTACGCTGTGTTTAATGCAACTTAAAATCTTGAATAAATAGGGCAGAAGCTACACATAACTAGTGGAGGCAGAACCACCACTGCAGTTGCTCCACAGTGGAACAAGAAAGCCAATTTAAAAGATCAGCAAGCAAGAAAAGTGGCTTGCCCTGTTCAGTCTTGTAAGCTATAGACACCTCTGAATGTGCACACTCTTCTCTTGCATGCATAGTTTTGAAGGAATGTACCCTAAACCAATTGCCTGAATTTAAATAATTCACATTATTTAATTTGTTTCAGTGGGACTTCACAAATACACACCACCCATAGATCTTCAGCTCCTTTCTCTTCCTGTCTTGTTTTGTGTTTGAAAATACTGCAATTTAAATAAACAAAAATACAACTATTAGTATGTTACTGTTTTTTTTTCTACTGCTGTTATTGTTGCATTGTGATTTTTATGTTCTATGCCATCTTTCTGTATTTTCTATGCAAGCGTGATGTGTGTGTGTGTGTGTGTGTGTGTGTGTAAGCAATTCTAGAATCCTTGCATTAGTGCCCTACTAATTCCCTTGGGGACAACAAATAAGTGTCAGGCCATCCAGGAAAGTCTCTTGGCTGCCCCTTTCATGAGTGCCTATCAGACTCCTTCAGGCCACCAGAGTCTGCCTACATATCCTGTTGCTGACTCCTTTTACATTCCCCTAAGACACTCAAATACGCGCCACAAACATCCGTATTTTTGGAATGCAACTTAATTACTCAACATATTCAAATTTACATAATTTACATTCATTAATGAGATGCTCAAGGCTAAGAATATTTAAGAAGTCAATCCTGAAAAAATTAAGATGCCTAAGAAGGTGCCTGGATGGTTTAAACTAATCTTCAAAGAGTTGCAATTACAGTTGCTGCTGAATAAGAAGCAGCAATTCTTACCTAAACCTCGCTGCTTAGAAATTGATGCATTCTTTACTGTGATTAATATCCATGCTTTGAAACCGTCAGACCAAATTATTGACCCAATCTTGTTCTGCCACATCATTCCCAAAGAGACAGCAGCTTAAATGATCCACAGTATGTTGTCTCACAACTCCTAACTGACAAGGGAAACAAAACATGAAGCAACATATATAGATTTAAATTGTTACATATATAGAGAGAGAGACACTGATATGAAGATTCATATCAGTATCTACTTTTGTTTCAAGTGCCACAGTTTTAGGGCTAATGTCCAGAAGTTTGAGGCCTAGAGACTTTCTCCTGGAATACAGAGAAGCTTGGAAGCAAGAGGATGTGGACTAAAAATTGTTTATGAATAAATAAATTAATAAAAATACATGAAGAATCCAGAAGAATTTTGATCCGCATATTTTTAAGTCCATAATAATTAAAAAAATAATAATCCAGAGGCATGTAGCAAGCCTGCTGCCAAGTATAAGGTTCAGAGTTCAGGTGTTCCCTAGATTCATCCTGCCACTATACATGTTGCAACCATTTTAGGCAAGTCCAATTGATGTGCTACTGTCAAAGCATGGGTCCCTTTGGACCCAGAAGAGGGCAGAATAGGGGTGTGGTGGGGGCATAACAGGCAGGCTTATGCACACTCTGCTGACATGCCCTTTGACCCAGAACGCAACCCCCACAGATACAGGGAGCTGCTTGTAAACTTAGTATTGTGAATCCTTCATTAGCGGAAGGTTGTTTGGGAAGGAAGGGAGAAAGATTAAAGTCTGCCTTTATTTTGGTCAACTGCTGCCACCAACTCCACCATCTGCCTAAATGCTAGGTAAAGGTAAAGGGACCCCTGACCATTAGGTCCAGTCGCGGACGACTCTGGGGTTGCGGCGCTCATCTCGCTTTACTGGCTGAGGGAGCTGGCGTACAGCTTCCGGGTCACGTGGCCAGCATGACTAAGCCGCTTCTGGTGAACCAGAGCACTGCACGGAAACTCCATTTACCTTCCCACCAGAGTAGTACCTATTTATCTACTTGCACTTTGACGTGCTTTCGAACTGCTAGGTTGGCAGGAGCAGGGACCGAGCAACGAGAGCTCCCCCTGTCGCAGGGATTCGAACCGCCGACCTTCTGATCGGCAAGCCCTAGGCTCTGTGGTTTAACCCACAGCACCACCCATGTCCCATGCCTAAATGCTAGAAGAGGGTTGATATAGAACATAGAACATAGCATTTTCATCTGTTGAGAAACCAGCCTGGGTGATATATATTCCCACAAATAGGTGGGGAAAGGGGATGAGATAATCAGTACAGTATGTGGGCTGCCGTCAGCCCTGGGTCCTTATGTTGTGCATGGCCATCCCACCCTTAATTCAACACATTGTTGAATGTGTTGAATGCGTATCCATTGGATACGATGCCTGCCCTTGGTCTTAAAATCTAGTAGATTTTACTTATCTAGCAATAAGTAAACCACATGGAAATCTCATATATCTAGGTCTAATGACGCTGGACAGTACAAAGCAACATACAAAAGCTCACATTACACATCCAGCAGACATGTTTTTCAGATGGAAAAAGGAAGAAGTCTTTAGGCTGCAATCCTGTGCACTAGGGTCACCCACACATACACTTAAAGCACTTTTATACCACTTTAACAGTCATGGAGAATCCTGGGAACTGTAGTTTCTTAAGGGTGCTGGGAACTGCAACTCTGTGAGGTCAGCACCCTTAATGAGCTATAGTTCCCAGAAGTTTGCCTGACCACTAAAGTGGTATGATAGTGTTTTAACAGCATGGTGTGGATGTAATCTAGGTGTGTGTGGAGAACCTTCAGCCCTGAACTACAACTCCCATTAGCCCCAGCAAACATGGTCAATGATCCGAGTTAGAATTCAGCAACGTTGGGAGGTCCAAAGATTTCCTACACACTTTGAATAAGCCCCAACGAACTAAGTGGGATTCGCTTCCAAACAAACACACATAGGTTTGTGCTGTTAGCGGCCTGTTTAGAATATAAAATAAAGGTGCAGAATGCATTTAATGCATCATCAAATGCAATCAAAATGCACTTATGAGACAGATTTCTGAAAATGTAACCCAAAAGTTAAATACAGTAAGAACTTTTTACAGCTAAAAATGTTTTATGCACACGGTCAGCAATTAAGCCACAAGGAAAGCTACATCCCATATATCAAACATTAATCTAAATGAAGAATTCAATACTACTGGTTCTGTTGCAAGGAGGAAGCAGAAGATAAGACTTAGCACAGCGTCCCTTTAGCACGCGAAAGTAGCTGACCTCATGTGGCATTTCTCTGCAGGCCTAAGCATGGTTAATTGTACCACATCAGGGCAGAAACATCATTCAAAATAAGGATTGTTTAACCTACCCAGGCACAAACTAATTAAGAATGGTTCTTGCACTCCAGCTGCAAAGTTTTAATATAACATGTCATAAAGAAAACACTGCTATCAAGAATGACAGCCCAATGTTTTTTTAGCCCTAACTATTCTTACAGTAAAACATTACTTTCCGACTCAAAAAATAGTCACATCTACCTTGTGAACTTTATTGTATTTTTGTTGTCTGCTTTAAAGAAATAAGTAGACCATGAAAAGCAATCAGAAATTGAGTAAAATGGAGCAACATTATCCAATGAAGACATAATATGACATCTGAACTGTTAACAATTCTAGAACTTAAGAAGTTCTCCACCCCCTTGGTACAGTTGAAATATGTTACTCCAACATTTTTAGAACGTACATAAAAAACTTTACTTACAGATTGGCATGTTTGTATTCAGCTTCATAAAATACATATAGAAAAGTGAAAACTCAAAAGCTATGGACTCTCTACTTTTAAGAGGATGGTGGCCAGCCACCAGCCAAGGTTCTGTAGTTTCCCGGATCCTGCGGCCTCACACTGCAACTCTGAAATGCATCACTAGGCAGGGACGATCTGCTTTTTCTCTTTAGATAACAAACAAATCCTAGCCTAAACACACTGACTCAGAAGTTACAGCCTACTGCTTCCATTGGTCTTACTAGGACAAGGTGATCCTCTTGACCAGGGTGTGTCGCCTGCTGCAACGTACCTTTTCTGCCCACAGCACTAGGTATTATTCAGCTTCAAACCCTGACATTGTCCGCGGTTCCTACTACCTGTCTTATCAACTGTAACACCATGCACTTATAACAGGTCGGTCCAACCTAGGAGCCACAGGTTTGCGGCTGGAAGGGGGCGTGTACGCATTTGCTAGAGGTCTGCATGCCTCCGGGGGGCGAGAGCCGCAGGTGGGGCTTGGTAAGGACACTGACACGGCCGAGCCAAAGCTCTGCGATGTCAGGCCCGAGAAAAGAAGACACACACACACCCCCTCCGGGCAGCGACAAAACAAAGCCCGGGGAAGCGGGCGCCCAGGTGCGCCCTCCTTCCGCGGAAGCAAAAATTTGGCTTGGCTCCCCTCCACCGCAGCCAGTTGGGATTTTCAGAATGATAATCCCTGGAAGAAAAAGCCTTTCCTCGCCTCCGCCGCCGCCCCGGGCGGAAGAAAAGCGAGCTCGTGTCGCTCGCCCCCGCGCGCGCTTTCCTTTCGCCACCCGCGCCACTTGGCGAGGTGGCAGGCGCTGAGAGAGGCGCTTCTTTGACCAGCCTCTCCGCCCCAGAAACCAGCAGCCCTTACTAACCTGGCTTCAAAGGCCAGCCTGGTCGGAGGAGGCGGCGGAGCAGCTGGTGCAACACGACGCGGAAGCCGATCCAATAGACTCGTATCGCAGGCAGCGCCAGCGAGAGGAGCGACATGGCTCTTTGGCCGCCGCCGCCGCCTCCGGCTCTTCCTTGTGCTTTTTCTCGGCTCGCAGGAGAAAGGAGGCCGGTCACCACCCTCGGCAGGAGGAGGCGCAGCGCAGGCGACACGCCTCCCGGGCTCCGGAGCGCTCGGCTCACAGCACTCGCTAGCTACACCCAGCGGAAGAGGAGGAGGAGGAGGAGAAGTCCTTTTCCGGGCATGTGCGCGCTTCTGCTCGCGATCCGGGTCTCTCGCTCTCCCCTTCCTTACACCCTCCCTTCCACACCATGCGTGCAGCTGGGCTGAGGTTACATACACTTTCCCATTCCTACCCCCGCGCTAATTTCGGCAGTAAGAATTTGCATGCTTTGAAATAGGGCTCTCAGCCAGCTAGGCTGTGAAATGAGGTCACTTGCCGGAATGTGGAACAATAGAGAACATAACGCCTTTTTCACTTGCTTTGGAACACGCATTTCTCATTCAAAGGAAGCAGCTGCTGACTACCTTACGGTGAAAAGTACTAGACAAACTAGTAGATTTTAAAAAATAAAATAAACGCTGGTTAAATGCATGATTGAAAAATACCTTTCAACGCTGACATTCAAATTTACCTGCAGTTCTGCCCAGTAGGAACTTGGAAGGCAAGCAGGACAAGAGGGAGGGTGTATTTATTTTTAAGTCTGGTGTTTTTAATGCAATTCTCCCTTAAAGGTGTCAGACCTCTTGTTAAATTGTTTTCACGGGCTCCTTCACAACTCATCTACAGCAATTATCTTCCAGGATGGAGGGCCCTGACTAAAATATATATTGCTGCTACTGCCCTTGGATAAGGTGACCTGGGAAGACAAAGCTTGGTTAAAAGAACCCATGAAAAGAAGAACTTCAGTTAAAAGAATTGTATTTGCCTGCTCTTATTCCCTGTATTCACTCCATCAAGGGCGCCTGTGGTACCCAAACCATCCTTCAAAGCACAACACATTGATGGCATTCATTCAGTAGAATCTATGACTCAGTAACAAATAGAAGGAATTGATGTGGGCAAGACTCTTGCAGTCATGCAGCCAGCTCCCTGCTCTCTTGACCCCTGTCTCACCTGGCTAGTGAAAAGCAGTCAGGAGGGGTTGACTGGATGGGTCCAGAATGTGGTATATACATCACTATGTGACAGGGTGCTGCCTACTGTTTTTAAACAGGCAGGGGTGCACCTGTATCAAGGAGAGGGCCAGGGAGAGTGCAACTCTGCTTCTTGATACCTCCACAACTTTTGATATCATGGATCATGGTATCCTTCTATACCAACTCTGTGGGGGCACTGTTTTACAGTGGTTTTTCTGCTACCTAGAGGGTTGTGTCCAGAAAGTAGCATTGGGTTCCAGCTGTATGGTCTTTGCACGATGGTGTGCCACAAGGTACAATCTTTTCCCCAATGTTGTTTAGCATATATATGAAGTCACTGAGTGCAGTCACTAGGAGTTTGGTGGCAAACGGTCATCAATACACTGTTGACATAACAGCTCTGCTTCTCCATAGCATTTGAGTCAGGGGAGGCTGTTGTCTGAGCACAGTGAGGGACTGAATGAGGACTAATAAACTGAGCTTGAACCATGGGAAGATGGGAGCACCGTGGATTGACAGTTCCCATGCGTACAAGATTGGCCAGGTGCCTGTTCAGGAGGGGGTTAGGCTCCCTCTGAAACAACAGGTTCAGAGTTTGGGAACGCTCCTGGATCCATCTTTGTCACTGGAAGCTCAGCAGCTAGATAGTCTAGCCACGGTAATCCATGCATTGATAACTTCAAGGCTTGATTATTTTTATATGCTCCATGTGGGGCTACCCTTGGGCCTGGTCTGGAGGCTGCAAAATGCTGTGGCTAGACTGTTGATGGAGACAGTCTGTTGCCAGCACATAACGCCAGTGCTCCAAAATTTGCACTGGCAGCCCATACACTATGGGGTCAGGGTCAAAGTTATTGTATTAATTTACAAGGTCCTTAAAAACTTGAGTCCATGATACCTCAAGAATCACCTAATCCCTTATATACCTGCCTGATCACTAAGGTCCTCAAGGGAGTCATTGTTAGTAGTCCCCCCCCCCTCCCCGGGTCAGATGCATGGCTTGTATCTACCAGGAGCTGTGTGAGGGCCCAATTTCATGAAACTCCGGTTTTCTGGTTTTTACTTTTTGTATATTATATGCCTACAAACTTTATAGAAATGACTACAGTTGTTGATGTCAGGTGGAAGGCAGGTGAAGGTGTGGCCTTCACTTTGAAGTGCATTTCCAAGCAGTTTCTTCCTGCAACTGTTTGGAAATGCACTTCAAAGGCCATATCTCACAGTGCTAATCAGAAACAACTTGGAAATATGCTTCAGAGGCTTCAGAGGTATCGTTGTTACCCAATGCCATGATGTCACATGACTGATAGGCAGGTGCCTCCTTCCACCTGTCAAACCTGGCCCACTGGGCTGTAAAGATGCCTTGCCTCTGGTGCAAACAATATTGAGCTAAATAGGCCAGTGGGCTGACTCAGAATAATAACTTCCTTATATAGTATTCCTAAACTAGGAAAGTTGGCATATTATGGATATGGCTTATTATAACTATAAATTATTTGACTGGTTGGTGTTGTAGGTTGGTGGCCCATGGTCTGCTGTTTGAGAAACGCTTGTGTAGTGCTTTAAAGGTCAAAAAGAGTACTTTAAATTGTACCTGGAAATGCACCAGTCCAACTGCTTTAGTAAAGGTGATACAGGCACTGACTGCCATGCCCCCATAGGACTCTGGAAGTCTGAAAGCATCTTTTGTATTGGTTTTAAGAGAAAATGCTTTGTAAAGAGGCTTATCTGTTACTTACAAGCAAAAGCCCCTTTTTATAAAACAACAAAGGAATCATTTTCTGCCTGCTTTTTTGTTATTACTATTATTCCACATAGTTCTACACCAGAATGATCTACTTTTTAAATATAATTTTGACTGTTTGGGTCAATATGGAATAAATTATCTTCCTGTTCAAAAACTCTCTATTATAAAACTGGAATTGTATATTTGCAGAATGTTTTTCATTGCATGCGGTATGTCTCTTTGGTTGTTCTATTATAAAGGAAAACACTTCCTCTAACCCATACACACAGCAATTGCAAACATAACTTGGTAGCTAATGGTGACCAATTTGTAACACATTTTGAAAATACAATCATTCACATTCATGGCAATTTAGATTCCATGACTGTAGCAGAGTTTGAGATGAATGCAGCTAGTCTTGTCCTATTGGAAAAGATACATTTTTTAGTAGTTTGACATAAGAAAGTGGACAATCTACTTTGAAGTTTGAAGTTTGTGGCCGGGCTACCATATGTGTCCTTGATCTTTGCACCATGTGGCTAATTAAAGCTACCAAAGGAAGTTTAAATATTTGAGTCACAAATGTGACTAATGTCTCTTTGAGAGAAGGTGTACTCCTTGCTGTGTTAAAAGAGGCAGTGGTGCAAGCTGATGTCTTCTTTAAAAAGACAATCCTGGACTTCAATTACTGTTTGCCCTTTCTAAGCAATATCTTGGAGTGTGTGTGCTGGCCTCAACTCCAAGCGCTGCTGGATGACGATTCCAATGTGGTTTTCTGTCTGAGTTTGGGAGGGAAACTAATTCTGTAGCCCTGAAAAATTATCTTCACTCGGAGGAGTGTGCCCTTTTTGGATTCCCCTTGACATCTCAGTGATTTCCAGTACCACTGAACGTTGTATCCTTCTGAGACAGGTGTCCAAACTGGGGCTTAGGGACACTGTTTTTCAGCAGCTGAGGTCCATTTTGGATGGTTGGTCCCAGAAAGTGGGTTATTTTTTCCTGCTGCTCTTCTCCATGGTCCTTGACTTTTGGCAAACATGGTCTGCAGGCCAAACAAAGCCCAGAAGGGTCTTCAGCTTACATGGTTGTTTTGCTGAAGACCTGTGCCTCAGGTGCTTACACAGTATTCCATGATACCAAATCAGTTTGGGCAGTTGAACCTGAAGACAATGGTTGTAATTCAACATAGCACTAAGGAGATTGTTCCATCAGCACAAGCATTTCTGCTTGACCAGTGAAATGATCTCCCCTTGCCTTCTCTTGCCTGTTGTTCTGGGGGTTTCTCCTGACCTTCCAGAGCAGACTGGAGGGAGCTGTAGGGAGAGTGGGAGGGAGTCCTGTTGCACTAGCGGGAATCCTTGCATTGGTTTCCACTAATGGAACTGGAGAGTTGAATAAGGCCCAATATTTATCTAAGCCAGCTATTGCTTTCACAGTGCCTCCAGATGTTTTCGTGCTGCTCCAACTAGCATGGCCAATGATTTGGGACGAAGGCAGTTGCAGTCCAGCAAAATTGGGGCAGCACCACATTGGTTAGCGTGATCTAATATCTAGAGACATTTGCCGTGGGGTGCAGTTTACTAAAAGAGAAAGCAATCAAGGTGAAAGAGCAAACCAATATAGTTCTTCTTCGCCACAGCTTGGAAGATGTTTCATTGGAGCCATATTAACCAATTTGCTCCAATTTGTGAGATATATTTCATTTCAAGTCAAACCACTTCCTTTACCGAAACTTTTACACCCACCCTGAGGAAATGGTACAGTAACTGAAAAATCTGAACTAATAATGCAATCGCACAGTATGTAGCTAGCTCAGAGAACAAAACTCAACGTTTTTGTTCAGACATAACCTTTCATAACCATTTCCTCCATATCTGATATATCAGCCTGCCCCATCCCTAAACCTCCAGGTGTTTTTGGAGTACAACACCCATCAGCCTTGGCAACTGAACTAACAGTGTGGGTCCTGAGGTACCCCAATCAACACCCATGCACAAGAGGGAGGTATCAATGGGGCCGAGCAGTTTCTTACACAAATAAACCCTGAAGGTTAGTAGGAACTCAAACATGTCAATGTGGACTGAGTATGCTCAGTGCACACAGAATATTAGCTGACTGTAAAGGAAAACTAGGTGGAATGGGAATGCTATTTTAGTATCCTGGAAGAGGCCATGGATGACTTGGAGGTCTGGCTCTCTAAAGGGAAGTACTCCTCCCTGCAACATTTACCCATTTTCTAAATCACATGAAAAAACACACACAAGTGCTGAATAAAAATACTCTAAATGCTTGCCTAACATTATTCATCCATTAAATTTTCCTTAGCTATCAGATGTGGTATTGTTGCTATTCATTCAGAAAGCCAAGCTATTCTGTGTGATGATGACTGATAACAATATACATAATAGTCCAGATGGAGGTGAAGCTGTGTTTTATTGAATATGGAACAATTATTTGGAGAACATCTGTCAGCTATGTAGTAGAATATGGGGTCTCTGGACCTATCTATGAATGTGTATATCATGGGACTGCATGTCCTTTTCACCCACTGCATCCATCAACATATTTTTCCATGTAATTTTTGACACTTTCTAGTTCTAATTTATTTATTTATTTATGACACTTGAGGGAGAAAGAGGCCTTGCAATTAATTTTTGATGCCTTCACCTTTTAATTATCTTCTGCTGCTACCCAGGACTTGCAGAGCTTTGAGAGCTCCATAATAACCTCTTTTAATTTATAGGCATAAAGATTTACTCCTGCTGGGAAGGGGGGAAATCTTGCATATTATTTTCTGCAGAATCATTTCACCAGATTATCAAATGCATGCTAATGAATGCCTTTAAAGATTATTTTAAACAAACACATTGGCTGCAGTTCAGAGAAGCTGTTGAATTCATGGGGGAACATGTGAGGTAATGGTTAATGCAGAAACTTCTACAAAGGCATGATTCTAGGAACCACAAAACAGCTGCTCTCTAGAGTTTCAGACAGGGGAAGTTATCATCTCTACCTAGAGATGCCAGGGATCGAACTTGCGACTTTCTGCCTGCAAAGCTGGTGTTCTACAATGGAGCTACAGCCTCACCTCTCTAGGGGCTGCTGTTTTTTCTACAAGCTAGAAAATGCACTGCACAAACAGGTACACCGTGCGACAAGGATAGGGAGCACTCCCTGGCATAGAAAAGAACAGGGCAGGCTTAGTGTTAATTGACGCCAGTGTACGCATATATCGTGAGTCATAGAACCATAGCATTGGAAGGGACCCTGAGGGTCTTCTAGTCCAACCCCCTGCAATGCAGGAATATTCAGCTTTCTCATACGGGGATTGAACCTTCAACCTTGGCGTTATCAGTACCAAACTCTGACCAACTGTATGTGTAGGGGTGGGTACACCCCTACAGGCTGTCAAAATAGGGTGGGGTTACTCCAGGCCAATTGGCATTAAGGATATTCTGTGCTGCCTGGCGTTATGAATGTAGTATATATCCCAGATCGCATTTGAGAACCTTGTTGTTGTTTAGTCGATTGTCCGTCTTGGGTGGCCCTGCACGGCATAGCTCATAGCTTCTCCGAGTTATTCAAGCCCCTTCTCCAAGACAAGGCAGTGATCCATGAAGGGGTTGAGAACCTTACGTAGATCAATAAGATTTGGATGAAGGGCTCACAACTCCCACAGTGTGCCCTGGCTCTTATATGTTACACAAGGAACTTAACCACAGATTGGCTTACTTACACAATACTTCTGCCAGCTTTCAGCTTTACCTCAAATATGTACATCTGATTGTATTTAAATTAGCAAAGGCCTCTGCGCTCACTGTGTGATTCTGTACTAGCCATCAATGCACTGCAAATTTCACAGGGGGTGAGGGTGGAAGGGCTCCTTCTCACATGGCATTGCTTATGTTTGTTCTTCTATAAGCTATTATCTTGTTTGCCTTTTTTATTGTTATGGTGGAATGGCCTGATAGGTTTCAATGTTTTTCCCTAAATAACCTCCTAATCCTTTTCCTGATCAATGCACTGGATAATGGCACCACTTAGCACATATTCCCTTACTCCCTGACTAGCTATTTCATGTTTCTATACCCAATGTTGCAATGTAGCTGACACAGATATAACATTTGTCTTTCATTGGGTTGTCCTATTCTCATGTATCCTTGGGGCTTTTCATGCTACAAAAGAGACCTTAATTGTATGTCTCTGGTTATTTTCAATAATCCCATAATATTCAATAATCATTTAAGCCTCAGTTTCCAGTAGTCCACAAATACACTTGCCAGATTGTCAGTGGTGACTTATCATTTGCTCTGGCAAGCACACTGTAAGAGAAAAATAGGCGGAAAGTTCACACATCCACTGCAAGCTTCTAGAGTCATTGAGAAAGCAGCAAGGCTCTCACTGTTTCCCTAGTGGCTTCAAAGTTCTGCACAACAGTCAGGATCAACTCTTCTCAGGCATGAAGAAGGGGTGGGGGAGGCTCAACCCTCTACTCATGCTGTAGTTCAAAGCAGAAAGCAGCAACAATCTGTAGAATTTTGGAGACAAGATATTCCCCCTTCCTTTAACTTGAATGGGGGGTGGGCCGATATTCTGGCAAAAGCTCTTAACATTAAAATTCCTGGGAATTATTTTTTTTAAGGTGTTCATGCAGCACTGAAAGGACTAACAGGCTGACATCTGGAAGGCTTATATTAATTTATATCCTTAAGATACATGTACTAACAGTCATTGCATCTGCAATGTGAACTGCTGGTGGTATGCTGTTGTTAGTATTACAGTGGTACCTCTGGATGCAAACGGGATCCATTCCAGAGCCCCGTTTGTATCCAGAGCAGAACACAACCCACGTCTGTGTGTGTGCGAGTCGCAATTTGCTGCTTCTGTGCATGCGTGCGACGTCATTTTGAGCACCTGTGCATGCGCGAGTGGCGAAACCTGGAAGTAATGCGTTCCATTACTTCCAGGTCACCACGGAGCGTAATCTGAAAATGCTCAACCTGAAACGACTTTAAACCAAGGTATGACTGCATTTGTATATTATTGTTTCTCTCTTCTCTCTCTTTCTTTAATTTTATTTCATCTTTTTATCCTTTTATTTTTGCTTCTCTTGTAAAATTTGCAATTAAAAATATTTTTTTTTAAAAAATGGACACAGGCAACAAGCCTCTCTGAGGAGAGAATTCTACACCTGTGTAGTAAGTGTCCATAGAATCAAACCCTAATGGAATATGAAGAACCTGAGAACACTGGCTCTCCAACCACTAGGCAGATAGAAGCTGGAAGGGGCACATCAATTTGTGAATCAGGGTGCTTGCAGGTGAGTGTCTAACTTGACACTGCATGGAAGTTTTTCTTAGTGTATGTGATGCTGCTAACATCAAATGCCATCCTGTACTCCTTCCCTCCCACATTGCAAGTAAAATCTGATAAGTGGGATCATCTTAAAAGATGGTCCTGGTTGTGGGCAGGCCCTCAACCCAGTTCCCCCCACCCTGGTGTGGGCGGAGTAATACCCTCACGCCAGGGTGGCACCATGATCACCCCAGCCCTATTGGCCAATCATTTTGAGTGAAGTGATCGTGGGAGGTATAAAAGCGGCACTGTGATGTGTGCCAAGCACCTGCTTCATGCTGCTGATCACCCGCCCACCCTCCCTTTAATTTAGGTGTCCTCTGGCCTTGCTTTGGACTTTGGTTGGTCACCCATCTTGGAATGGGGACTGGGTAGGAATTTTTCCATTTGGCAGATTAGCATTAGCCTTTTGGTTTTCGCCTACTTCTTAGCAATCATCACAACTTTGTAAGGTTTGGTGGTTAGGCATTGGCTTATTGATGACTGGGGGAGGGGAGGTCGGCCATTGCCTGCCCTCCATTGTCCAAGGGTATTCCGTTAAAGGAATCCGGGGCCTGGATCCTGTCCAAAGTCTGGTTGAGGGGCTAGGGCCATGCCAGGCCTCTGGGAAGAGCGGGGGAGATGCAGGCGGGTTCCCCCGAAGGAGCTTCCTCTTTTGGTGGTTTACCCTTACTGACTTCCTGCAAAGGGGGCAGGAGTCCGATATAGTCTTTTGCCAATGCCTAAGCCAATACCGCTCACATTTGCTGTAATCAATACAGTGGTACCTCAGGTTAAGAACTTGTTCTGGAGGACTGTTCTTAACCTGAGGTACCACTTTAGGGGTACCTCACTAATGGGGCCTCCCGCTGCTGCCACGCCACCGCCGTGCAATTTCTGTTCTCATCCTGAAAGCAAAGTTCTTAACCTGAGGTACTATTTCTGGGTTAGCAGAGTCTGTAACCTGAAGCGTCTGTAACCCGAGGTACCACTGTAAAGTTGTGACCTAAATTTTGCCCATTAACCTTAAACCAAAATTCTGCATCAGTGTTATTCTTAACAGGGGCTGGCTTGAGGGTCTTGACACGCAAGTTACAAAAACCTGTTGCCAATGGCCTACTTGCAGTAGATGAACAACCTGTTTGCAATATTAAGCACCCTCAATGAAAAGAACATAGTGAATCCAGCACCAAAGGCAGCTCTAGCTGAAGAGTGATTGTGATCTCTTTCCAATATCCAAGCCTGCATGTCCAGTCCTACATGTTGTGCTTCAGTAATGACTCCAATACGACAAAACATTCATGTTAAATGGAAAACAGAGTTACAAAGGTAGTAGCACTTGCAATAGCTGCTGGTTATCAAAGAGATAAATTACCTGAGGTAGCATTCCTTTTATAAACCAGAACATTGTGTTGGATAGGGGAGGCCAAGATTTAATCATGAAGATCACTTTCATAGCTTTAGTCTTGCACAAATTATTTTCATCACGAATTTTCTCACAGTGCTATTGCAAGTTTACAATAAGCACACACTGTAAACTTCCATTGGGATAGGCAGGGTGGAGAAAGCTGTTTTATTTTGTTCCTGTTACCTGAAATATGTTCATTGACGCCAGTGCCCAATATTGAGCATTCTGGAGTAAGTGCTTTGCAAACAGCTGCCTTACCTAGGCAAAGGCTAATATAAAGAACATTTTCTTTAGGACAGATGCATTCTATATTTTGGCTGTAATTTTAAACTTGCTTGCTTAGACACAGAAATCAGTCACACTTATATCCCCAGAAAACATATTTAGGATTAGGGTGTAAGTCTGCTAAAAATAAAAATATACTGTAATTGCCCTCTTTGGGAAAGGATTGTCACTTTGAGCCTCATAAAAGCTATATTCCCTTAGGTACGTACAGTAATAAGGGAAGTGCTGAAGACAACTGCAAACTTTCATTGTGGGAGTCATATTTCCACAGCAAGATTTAGGTAAGGTTTTTATTCCCTGTGGGTTTTTGTTTGGTTAGGAGTTTCAAAATTACATTATGAAACACCTGTAATAATTTTTCTGTACCTGAAAGGCACTGAGAAATATCTCCCACTGCTTGCTATCAGCACCTTGCTGTGCATTTTCAGCTGCCTTCCTAAATTGAGTAAAGCTGTCAAGTTGTGCTTCCAATTACTATGATCACTAATATATGGAGCCTGTTGATCACATCATTCATATTCTATTTTTTATGTCATAGTAAGTCAACCCAACCAAATAAAAAACTTAACTAAATGCAAAAAATAACTTTATTTGAAATATTTTTATTTGCTCTAATCTAATACTAGCTTAATGACAGAACAAGCTATCTGAAATATACTTGGAGTCGAGAGTGGATTTCATGCTCTTTATTCAGCTTATAGTGGTGAGGAGGAATGGAAGTTCCCCCAGAATGTCTGCTTTATATACATTATTTACACAATGGGCCCCACGTGATTGGCTAATTCAGGGATTCTCCTGTAGGCCAATCAGGTTGCGGATTCACTTCCACCTGGAGCGGGATTGAGTGGCTCCTGTGGACCAATCAGACTGCTGCATTCTGGATCCTATAGTTCCAGGACCAATCAGACTGCTGCATTTTGGATCCTATTCAACTCGGTACATAACACCATCTAATAAAATTAATAAAATATGCTTAAATGAGGGCTATCATTCCCTACCAGCAAACTCAGGTGGTTGTAGGTTGACAGAAATGAGGCAACTGAGAAACAAGAGAGAGGTATAAGCATGTTCTAGTAAACGCCAAGGTATTTAGAAATACAAAATATTTTTAAACACGTACAGGCTAATGAGGATTGAGCTAGTCAGTTGCCTCAAGGAGCCATGGGAGTGTCAATTGGTTTATAGCATCCTCTAGGATGGCGTTTAGCTGAGCATTCCTAATAAGGTGTGAGGAGACACAGCAACATTTTGGTGCAGGTCCCACTCGTTCCTGTATGCATACTAAAAACAAAAACAAACAAAAAATCCCACCACCAGGGTTTCTTTTCCCCTTGTCTCCTTCATGCTGATGTCCTTTTCCCTACCCCCCATCTAGCTTTTCTTCTCTCCCTCCTCTCCTTAGGGCATGTGCCAACAGCCACAATATAAGATTATGGATATTCACCCTGAGTAAAATTAACATAATGGAGGTTCATGTGCTTACTCAGAAGTAAGTCCCATCAAGTTCCATGGGGCTTACACCCACATAATTACCGGTAGGTGCAGCATTCCAGCATTGAAAGCAGAACATAAAGGGGTGTAGATTTAGCATGCAGTTCTCAGGAAATGCCTTCTTGCTTCCATGGAAAAGACCCTTATACAGATACTACCACGAACTTTTCTCTTCCAAAAGATGGAATCTCTGAACAACTAGTAATCTCAGAAATAAAATAGAAGCCATTGACTCACTTCACACTTCCTGAAATCAATGTCCCCCAGCGGCTGAACAGCCACATTCTGCTTTTATACAAAATATCAAAACAAAATTATACCAGATACCATGGGAATATCTGTGTACATTGATAGAAGAAGATATGTCAACAGGAGAGCAGTACACAACGAATCTTATAGTTTAAGTTTCACTTTGTTCATATTCAGTGCTTTTTTCCTTTTAAACCCTATCTATTTTCTTCAGGTAAGCAGGCTGACATTTCTTTTTTTTAAAGATAACAGGTGCTTCTCAGCTTAAATAAACCCAGGAAATGGCCTCAGAAAGCATTTAACACCATCTTTAGAACTGTCAGATATTAGGATTATCATATGTAATATTGTGGTGAGTCAACCTTTCAAGTCAGAAAGCTCTTGGTAAACTAAAGCCACTTGCAATTTTATTTTATTTTATTTTAGGCATAACTGAAACACTTGTTGGCTGCATCATTTATGCTCATCAATCTTACTATCCACTTCATATCCACAAGTTGGTTAGGGTGGTTAACAACCTTCATTATAGTTTTAATATAAACTAAGAAGAACTATATGTGTTATTTCCTTGTTAGCAAGCCATTCATTGTATGTCTGAGTGGATTTATCCAAGATTAATACAGGAAGTGTCACATCCTATATATTTGGGTTAGTTAGCTAAGTCAAAAGGATCTGCACTTTCAGGGAAGCAGTTACATTCATTGGTGTTTTCAGGCTAACCTAAGACCCTCATGGTTATTTTCAAAGAACAGGAAGTAAAATACAAATGTAACACCTTCCTGTTCAACATTTATTTCATTTACCTTGCCTTACCCTACCCCCAAAATAGCTTAAGTTAGCATACATGAGCTATTCCACATTATGCTCAGCATAACCCAAGCTTTGAGACAGAGACTTGCATTCCTGTAAGTGGCACCACCAAGAAGGGATTAAAAACTCTGGTTTTCCCAGTCGAACACCCCACATAATGGCTGGATTTGGATGATTTTCTTCAGCTTCATGTTTGCTTCCTGGTCCCTCCCATCCTCCCTTTGCACCAGTGGCTGCTGGTGCCTATTAAGGCATGTGGATTGAAGGTTACAATGGGGCAGCTCTATGCCCATATATATGAGAGATGGGGCTTGTCCACACCAGAGTTTACTGTGATTTTGCAGCTGTTTGCATTCCTGTCTAATATGCATAGTCCACATTACGTTAGTGTCAAAACAACAGCAGCAATCATCTCAAGGTTTTCCCCCTTGGGAGATATTGGGTGCCCAACCACTTCACTGGAGATCACAGATGATTGGTTTTGAAGTGGGTGGATAATAATAATAATAATTTATTCCCCCAGCCACTCTGGGCGGCTTTCAACACAATATTAAAATACAATAGTCTATTAAACATTAAAAGCTTCCCTAAACAGGGCTGCCTTCAGATGTCTTCTAAATGTCATATAGTTGTTTTTCTCTTTGACATCTGGTGGGAGGGCGTTCCACAGGGTGGGTGCCACTACCGAGAAGGCCCTCTGCCTGGTTCCCTGTAACTTGGCTTCTCGCAGCAAGAGAACCACCAGAAGGCCCTTGGCACTGGACCTCAGTGTCCGGGCAGAACGATGGAGGTGGAGGTATACTGGACAGAGGCCATTTAGGGCTTTAAAGGTCAGGACCAACACTTTGTATTGTGCTTGGGAACATACTCGGGATCAGTTGTCACCTTCTGCTACTCATCTCTCTCTGCCCTTTACCTCCTCAGCGCTTTCATTTCTGACTGTGCTTGTATCTTTTTCCAGTGTGCTCCTGAATGGAGGATTTTTTTTCTTTCCTTTGATCCCACAGATTTGCAGAAAACCAGAACAACGCACAAGCAAACTGCATTAAAAAAAAATTCTACACCAGATATATTGGGCAGCAATCTGAAAAATCTGTGCCGAGAATTTACAATTCTTTTAATTTCTTCTGCAGCATACCACCCAAGCCTTTTTTTTAATTTGATCCCTCAGATTTGCACCAAACAAGAAAACTGCACAAGTAAGTTTGTAATTGCTCATGTGGTTTTGCACATTTCTTGGGTGAGGAAAGTTTCTTAAGAACAAGGTGCATGTGCGGTTGACTGCAGGCAAGTGCTGGTGGTACTTAAGTAGAAGAACAGAATCAACAAATTAGAAGGTGGAGAAAACCACAAAACCACATGCTTACTTGTATGAATGGGAAGGACAGAAGTTGCTCCTCATGTACTAATTCAATTGGGGGGGGGGTGGACTGCTCTGCTCTAATTTGAAGGGGAGGGGATTAACAGCTACTTAATGCTCAGAAGTGGACAAGCCCAAAGTCTCCCTAAACTCACTTAGACATAACTCACTTAGAAATATTGTACATTAAACTTTGTATGGGGCAATAAGAAAGAAGATAAATTGTTGCCTATAGCTCCAAACATGATGATATAAACTCAAACTATGGTAATCTGTTTAGCAGGAGGAAGGGAGAAATAGTCTGAGCAAATCCAGCAAGGAATTGGGGGTGTGAAAGGGAGTTGGCTGGAAGAGAGAAGGTTTCTTCTCTCTGTTTCCTTTTTAAAGTTATGGATTTTTTAAAAAAAACATAAGTTAGCCCATATTTTGCACATGTCTTTTGATCTTGTATTGCTGACACCATAGACCACCTCCCATTAAAAACAGTATCCTATATAGAATCACAGAATCGTAGAGTTGGAAGGGACCACAAGGGTCATCTAGTCCAGCCCCCTGCAATGCAGGAATCTCAATACCCTTCCAATTTGAAACCATACCAGACCCTGCTTAGCTTTGTCAATGTGCTAGCAGTTTTATTGCTGCACCACTATATCTTCCCAGAGCTGCAATATTATAATTGGTGGCAGCAGCCACACCCTGCAGGAAAAGAACAACCCAAATGCGGGAAACATAATTTGTGATAACAGGGCTGGGAATGTTGGGTGTGTTGCTGCAGCTGCAACATGTGGCTGCTCAGAGGCCAGTTCCTGGACAAATCAGAGAGCCCTTTGGAAAGTAATTAAGGAGGAAGGCGACAAGATTCCCTCTGGTATTTCACAAGTTAAAGGTAAAGGAAAGCAGCAATGTACCATTCTCTCTCTCTCTCTCTCTCTCTCTCTCTCTCTCTCTCGCTCGCGCGCGCGCGCACACACACACACACACACCATGATGTCTCTGTTATGGAACTGTACAGTGTGGGCTAGTCAGGAGCAACCCTGGAGGCAACAGCCAACTAAAACTGAAAAACATTTACAACTGCATATATATATAATAGCTTCTGACTTGCATGGTGCTAGTTAAGATAAATTCTGCATGATATCATTGGTCATTATTTGGTGTAGCACCGGAAATGGAATTTTTTGTTTAGCAATGGTAAAGAAACAGTGTCAGGCTACACATAAGACGCTGGAATGCTGAGCTGGTAGAATAACTACCTCTTTAGACTGCAGGTTGGCGGTGGGATACCATTTCTGAATGTGAAAGAGAGAGAAAAAGAAATGGAAAACTACCACATCAGAGGAAAGCATTATACAGTATACAAACATTTCTGGTTTTCTAATTGCATTGAGGGGTTTTTGTTGCAGAATAAGATGGCAGGATGCTGAGATAATAAAATAAAGTGTGCCACTTGAGGCTGCAGATGAAGATCACATTTTGGATGCTCCGCTCTATAGAAAACCAGTATAATGGTCAAAGGTGTGGACTGGAACCTTTCGATCAGATGTACTAATTACGTACTTGCAGGCAAGTTCTGCTTTGTTAATATTAGGGCATTCTAAAATGGCATTTTCCTACCTGCAGACCCAAGTAGCACATCACACACTAACACCTCAAAATTCTATCTTGTTAGTCCATGCATGTGTATATTAGGCCCAAGTTAATTATCATAGTTTTATTTCACTAGGTCAGCTTTGCAGTTTGTTTTATGAAAGCAGCTGTAAATAGTAAGTGGTAAATTTTTTCTCAAAAGAACAAGATAAAATACTAGCTTAGTTGTTGCTATCATCCTTATTGGATTTTTGTGTTGATCTTCCTCCTAAAGGGCATTTAGGCTGGAAGATTATGACTTACCCCAAGCAGAGCAAGAATTTGAATTGTTAATTTTTTTATTTTATTTATTGGTCACTACTTTACCAAGGTAACTCAAAGCGCCTTACAATATATAAACAAAGAAACACATATATGAAAACCAGCCTAAAAGAAAGCAAATAAATAGCTAAAAGACAATGCAGATTGCACTAGTAAATAAATATGTAAGATGGACAACAGCAATGGGGTTGGTAGTAGAACTTTTTTCTTTACAGTTATGAAGAATGCTTGCACCAGCAGTGCAAATATGTAGCATAAAGATGACGGCATCTTCCCCACTCCCATTTACATTTATATCCTGCCTTTTTTCCATCTTGGAACCCAAGGCAGAATACATATGGTTCCCAAGTGGTCATCCGTCCAACACTGACCAGACCAAAATCTGTTTAGCTTCAGCAATGTAGTGGTGACCTTACATGAAGAACAACTCCCATTGTTCTAGGTGCATTTTGTGACACGGAATTTCATTAGTGCGAACAGTTTCTGACCTCTGGGCGCAGTACTGTGCCTAAGATTTCAGATTACAACTGTAGAGTGGAAGAAAAGGAGGAGCTTTTTCTGCCTTTCCACTTCCAGCTACTCTCTGAAGACCGGAGAAGAGACCCTCTTAAGAATATTAGGGGGGTGGGCAGGGGAAGGACTAGACCATGTGAAAAAGGAACATAATATTTTAGCTGCAGTTCTCTCATTTTCAACATTGTATTCTTGTTATTAGAAAAAGTGCACCTAGACATTCTGTTGTTGTGCCCATAACCTAGGTTTAAGGTGCCATTTAGCTCCTAGCTTTCATATCTCAGTTTCTAACACCGCTTACACACCTTCAGGTCATACTCTGCGACACTTTTGGCCATGAATAATGCAGTGTTGTTTTTCTTAAAACGAAGTTGCCTTACAAGACCCCTGATTCACAGTTCCAAACTAAATAACAAAGGGCAATTTTAGAAAAGGAATCTACACTAGCAACTGTCCTTGTGGCTTTGTCATAGTAATAACTTATGTAATCATACATATGCAGAGTATAACAATGAAATTATTCCTTTTCAAATGGTGGAATAGCCCATAATTTGGTTCTCAGGGTAACCCCATTCACATTAGTTTAATTCAAATCATGATGCCACAGAGAAGAGAGCAGATTCTTAAATCACATGTTCTTATCATCTTCCTATGATCAAATCTAGATCTACCTATTCATGATGCAACAATTATCAACATGAGAGTTCCTGTTATATCCAAAATGGCAGAACTTGTGGCATGATCCAGCCAGTGAAAAGCACTTTTAAGCCCCATACACATCAAGAGGGGAGTTGGCATGTGTTAAATCAGGATAGTCCACAAAGATGAAGCATGTATAAGCCTCGGAGTCTACCAAGTTCAAAAACGTCTTGGACAGGATTTACAACAATCTATGTAGGTTACACACTGCAAAATTTTAAAAGGTTTTCAGTGGTCCCATGTTAAGAATGAGAAAACCCAGCCTTTTCATAATTTTGACAAGCAGGCAATTAAAACTTTTAGGCTTTCTAATTTACAGTCCAAGCAAATTAAATTATAAAAAGCTCTGACAGTTTTGCTCGAAACTTTAAACAATCTTTTTTTCATGATTTGGCCCAATCACGATTCTAGTATACTAAGTAAATATTGGTATGTTTCAAACTTTATTTTTATAAATTTGTGGGCAGCAACTCTAAAAACAATTTCAAAAAGAGGCTTGTGAATTTGAATGCTTTAGTGTGTTGTACTAATGTAACTTTCTTGGGATGCAATTTATTAGTTCAGGGTCAGGGAAACTGTGGCCCTACGGATGTTGCTGTGCTACAAGTTCCATTATCCCTGACAGCTGCCCACGCTAGCTGGGGCTGATAGGAGTCCAACAATATTGGGAGGGCCACAGTCTCCCACCCCTGTAGTAATTCGAACTAGATCCTTATTGAGCAACCGGGTCTATAGGAGAGCACACAGGATTCAAAGTCAGCTATATTATATGCCACAAGTAGGTACAACTATAGTTCAGAAACAAAACACAGACCAACTCCATGTACTCAGCAAATCTCTCATTAGGTTCTTCAAGGAAGTAGTCTATGAAGAAATTTCTAAAATCAAAGATCATGCACTATGAATTCTGTGGATGTATAATCTGGATTGTTCTCTAAAGACCTCCCAACAGCATATTCCACTGAGCACAATGGAACCTACTTCTGGGAATGTACGTGTCTGCAAGTAAAAGGAGTGAGAATTAATAATTACAAAATTAGCTATATTGGAACCTGAAACAGGACAGATGGCAAGGACAGTCTGATGACATGCTCTGAGCCTGTTGGATTCTGAATCTGCACCAATTCTGACTTGCAGCTAACAGTCTCAGTGCAGAAAACTGTTTCCCTTCCTACAAATATAAATAATCAATTCTTCAAAGGCACTGTATGATTCCCATGATGCTCCATCTGAAAGAATATCTGTAACGTAACTTCATGCCAAGCTCTTCTTTGCTGGGAAAGGAAATTCTTCCTCCCCTTCCATAAAGGGGAACAAACCACAACCACGACCACAGAACTGTCTTATCTAGTAGCAGCATTAACCTGCATACTGTACATTGTTGCATAAGCAGGTTTATTGCAGTGCTGTTGAAGCATATCTTCATTGCTTCAGACAAAGAGTGAGGTATAGCAATGCACAGATGCATGTCAAGCTAATGACTCTGAATGTTCTGAGATGCCTTCAGAGATATTTAGATATTTAGTTTATTGTTTTTGTTTTTAAGGCTCCACATGCTGCCATTTATTTCTTGGACTCTTTGATAAGGATTATGTCGAGACTGAGCAGATGGTGATGTTAAAGGCAGAAAGCATTGTATCTAAAATATCCTTATTAATCTAATAATTTGGTGGTCAGTAATAATTAGGGGAAGTTTTAGCACCACAGCTATATCTTCTCGCTTTAAATAATGTAAGCTTCACTATAGTGCCCACTATAAGGGCAGTAAATTTATAAGCCTTGTATGGATGCAAATGAGCAACATCTCATTTCTCAGTCTCATAACTGGCCCCCTTTTATAGCATATTTAAACAAAGAATATCTACTCTCTGATAACCATTCCATTCTTCTCAGCATAACCTTCAGCTATTTAGCAGGTGATGCAGAGTTGCGATTTGCTATGGCAATTAGTGGCAAAATGCACATTCCTTAACACTTATTTCAGCTGTAAAGTTAAGCCAGTGAGTGTCTTTCTGTATGCTCCCAGCATTGTATTTTATCTTCACTGATGTCATGTTTCCATTAACCTCCCACTTAGCTGAAATCCCCACTAGGCTTAATAGAATGGTATTACTGTATGAAATAAAAACAAGTCATTAAAACAGCGACTGATTGTCAACTTCGTTTTAATCCTTGTTCAATATACATATCTCATAAGGGTGGCAGTGATAACTCGTTATCTTTCTAAGTGCAATTAAATTAAAAGAGGTTTTAAAAGAAATCTGCTCTACAAGTTAGCTAATTGTGTCAATTTATTTTCCCTAAAGACCATGATTAATGAAGGCCTTACTTAATTATTATTGTAGGTATAGTCAGTCTATTTCTCAAATATATTTGTCATGTATGGCTCAATGAACATATGACCTACAGTGGAAATGGAGAAAAAACTGCATGTTCTGTATTATGTATGCACTAAGTTTGTCATTCATTTCCACAGATCTAAGGGACACATCACAGATTCCAAGAAGCAGCCTTAGGGGTTTTTTTTCAGACAAAAGGTCTGCACAATTTCTATTAAAAAAAGAATTTATAAAAACTAAAGTTCAAACGTCTGCTTTTTAATAGTTCTACAGTAAATAGTGAGAAATTTTTGTTGCATAATCCCTCTCTTGTATGTCTCTTAAATCAATGTTTCCATGTATCTTTTCCAGTGGCATTTATTTTTGTTCTAGCTCCTCAGCTGATACTGTGTTCCCTTTCTTTCTGTCTCAACTCATCTGCTGTGAAGCTTCTCATTACTATGATGCTCTAGGGCCTAATGTTTGGGCTGCAGTCCTATCTATATACACATACCAATTGTATCCAATGGAACTTACTTCTGAGCAGGCTTGTATAGTATTGCATTGCTAGTGTTGATTTAGAAGTGACAGAGGGAGACATAAAACAAGTATAACACAACTTGAGAAAATGTTACGTCAATGCAATTCAAAATATGCAGACATTGCTGAGTGCACCTGCTGATAGGAAACTTGGAGTATCAATGAGGGTTGATTTTAGGGCAACAGGTGGCTTGTAAGAATACAAAATAATGTGCTGGAAGAGTATACCTAGTTGATTTCCTATTTTAAAAAGGCACACACAGAGAAGAAAATACAAACACACACACTTTCTCTCTCTAATGCATATTAGAACTCTGGGTTCACAACTTCTAACTCACAAGTCATGAACTATGAACTACAGTGGTACCTTAGGTTACATATGCTTCAGGTTACAGACTCCGCTAACCCAGAAATAGTGCTTCAGGTTAAGAACTTTGCTTCAGGATGAGAACAGAAATCATGCTCCGGCAGCACAGCAGCAGCGGGAGGCCCAATTAGCTAAAGTGGTGCTTCAGGTTAAGAACAGTTTCAGGTTAAGAACGGACCTCCAGAACGAATTAAGTGCTTAACCTGAGGTACCACTGTATAGATCATGTGGTACAGAGTAGTTGGATACTGGCAATCCAGATTATTTCCAGCCATGAAGATTGCTAGGTCAGAATGTCTCAATACAATTTACCAACCTTCAACTTTATCACAGAGAGTGTTATGAGGATAATCATATTATGTTCCTAAATGTAACTGAGCTTTTGAGGATATTGTGACTAATCTTTTTAGATAGCAGCAGGTAAATAATCTAAAAAGAGCAATGAAGGCCCATTTTATAAAGGGATCCATTTCCAGTTTTACCACCTTTTTACACTCAAATGAGCTCCGTGCACCTGGAGTGCCACAAACATCACTGAGTGTAAGTAAGATCAGGTCTTATCTCCTACATACTGGCCTGGTTCCCAGGTGACATTCAGCCATGGTTTGTTTAGCTTAACTGTGATCTGAATTCTCCAGTGCCAACTAACTATGGTTTGTTCGTGGCCAACAAAACAGAACATGAAACCGTAGTTTGAAGTCGGCTTACAAATCTTAGTTTATGTTAACCATAGTTTCTCATTACATCCAAACCCTCTATCATGGCTTAATCCTGGCTTGTTTTGATGCCTTACTCCAAAAGCTACAGAGACAAAAATGGTTAAAAAATTATAATTAGCTTAAATAAGTCGTAGTTACTTTGTTCATCTACAAGACATCATGGTTTGTTCAACACACCTTGGTTAAAACAAACAAGGGTAATTGCAGCCATGGAGTCAGTTCAGTAGGGCGTGGATTAGCACCGTGAAGCTAAAAATTAATTTACTAGTTACACAGAAGGCTGTTTACACGTGTTAGACAATGGACCTGTGTATAATTGTAAGGTAAGACCATAAATTGAATAAAACTCACACATCAACCCTAAAGGAAACAAAGCCAACTATGCAGTGAGAAATGCTTGCTAATTTTTATTACATCAATTTGTAATTCAGAGTTGAATGCAACTAAGTAATTCTTAGAGTAGACCCACTGAAATCAATGGACAAGTTAGTAATAACTTAAGACTGCAGTCCTAACACCACTTACAGGGGAATAAACACCACTGAATTCAGTAGTATTTCTGAGTAGACATGGTTAGGATTACACTATAATTTAAGTCCATTGATTGCGATGGCTGTAAATTGGGTATGATTTCATTAGATCCAACAATTATTCCTAAAGGTAGGGATAGGGGATAAATTTGATTCAGTTTGCATGGAAAGTTGAAGCTATGAAATTCACACTTTCCAAAACAATATGAGGTATCTTTCAAAATCTGTACTTATCTAAATTTTGTGATGCAGCTCTAGAAGCAAAGCTTATAAAAATGCATATATTAAAGTGTGTGCAAAAAAGGAACATATTAGGAAAAATAACATACAAAAAATGGTTACATAACTGTGTACAATTTTTTTAGCAGAAACTTGTGCTCAAATACTGAAGAATTTGCAAGAGAATTGTTTTTTTTAATCAAATTGCTGCAGAAATATGGCTAACTGAATTTAATTTGAGAAAAAAATGAGAGACTAAGATCCTTCCATCCCTACCTAAAGATTTCTTTAAAATGCAGTGTGCAACACTGAATACACACAAAACTCCAGCCAAGGTTAAAACCTATATAAACTTCTATAAACATGTACAAATCTATTAAAAGCACCATGATATGGTGCGATCCTTCAGATTCATTGAAACCACTCATCATTTGGTTCACTGCTCATGGCAAACAAGCTGTTACATTTCTGAAAGTTCTAAAATGCTACAAGTATCACATTGAGAATCTGATTCAAAGCGTTTTTGTTTGTTTCACAAAAATGTAGCTTTAGTATTCCTCTAACGCAAGTCTGCATTGCATAACCCTCTTAAAACAGCAATCATTAACAAACCAAACTACTTTGTGTTACAACTAGTAGGTATTTTATTGATATATAAATTGCTTGTTTTTAAAATATACTCTAGAAATGTAACACATTGGAAAAAAGAAACTTGTATTAAAGGTTAAGAAAATATCTGTGAAATTCCAGACATAGGATTTTGTTAGAGTCTTTTCAGTACTCACTCCCTGAAGACCACAAACCCCCGGAAAGCCATTTTAAGAAAATAATATCTCAGAAGTTGAAAATTGTGTTGATTCATTTTCTTTTGCAGCTGAATGTAAAGACACTTAAACAGAAAACCTCTTTAAGGTTTGTTTTCACTCATTGGTAACTAAAACATCATCATTATTTTTTTTAAATCCCATTAATAAGTCAGTAACTTCCTGTTTCTCCTATCTTTGCAGCAGTAGACCCTCCTAATAGCTTTGTACCTTCCATCAAATGCACCCCCCCCCACACACACACTTACCCAACAATATAACAAGAAGTCCGGGTTTATTAAAAATGCTTCACTAAGGCTCTATCTCTGCTCAATGTATGTTTTGCCACTGAGCTTAATCAGAGCCCTGCCCCCTTCAAGAGTAACAGTGCAATCGTAAGCTTGTACTCAGAAGCAAAATGTTTAGGATTGCAGCTGGGAAGAGCAAGCCTATACTCCATAACTCCTAGGGAAGGGAAGGGAGAGAGAGAGAAGTACCCGCGGGGAGGTATAGAAGCATAGAATTGCACTCATCTTTAGCTTGCTTGGCCAGCAGCAGTCAAATCAGAGGCAAATGAAAGAGACCTTTCTGGACTCAAGCCCCCGTTGCAAACACAACTGAGCAGTTCCCAACCTACTCAGCCATAGAAGCAGACAGGAAGCAGAAACATCATGGGTCATCTCCCCTCACACTCATACCACTTCCAGATTCAGTTGTGTATACCAGGAGCACATGGGTTGCCCAGGAAGCGCTATATCAGCCCACCCTTTGCTGTCAGTGCCAAAAGAGCCACTGCCCCCCTGAGACCTGATAGCATCCAGTTCCCTACCTTCAGTCCCATCCTGAAGCCCAATCCTACTAAGGGGAAAGGCATTTCAATCCACTATGCTCTAGCAATGGAAAACAAAAAACAGAAAAATGAATGTGGCATAATCATAGGCTTTATTGAACAGCATTTCAATAAAGGAGGAGTGGGTGGGGAGGGAAATCATATAGAGGGTTGCCAACCAGTCATCCAAGCAGAGCTCCTGTGCCTCAGAAAGCAGCACAATGGTCAGCAGGATGGTGGCAGGATCTGTTTCTCTCACGGCTTCAGCTCCACATTAGGACACTTACTTGACTATGTATTGCATAGCTGGTATGGAGTTGGCAATGAATCAGGAGCTTGTCTAGTGCAAGTGAGGAACAAGGATGGGTTGGGCCTCCTTCCTGGTCCACTTGGCATGCAGTGTGGGAGAAGGTCCTTTACAGCAGTCTGTGGAGAGCAAGGGAAGACAGAGAGCAATAAGCAATAAGTAACAGATGCAACACAAAGTCCATGAATGTGGGCGCACAGTAGGTGTTTGTGAGGAGGTGAGGAGGAAGAGGGAGTGGGAGTGGGGTACCTGAGTTATTGGCCAGAACTCAGTCTCCTTCACCTTGGGAAGGGAAGTGACTGAGGCCATACTCGCCCTGGTGGGCTGCAGTGCAACTCTCTGTGTGGAGGAACAGCTTATTCTGCTCTGTGTGCCCAGGATGTGTTCCTGTCAGGCAAAAGAGCTCACGAGTCTTTGGCCAGCAGTGGTAATGGCTGGATTGGAGTGTTTGCTTTTGAGAGTGACTACTCCTGCCTGTTTGGGGGAACCAAGCATTATTGCAATACAATATAGGCAAGGCATCCATACGCAAAGAGGGGGAAACTGTTGCAGGAATTCCACTTTGTAGGATGGCTGCCTTCTCTGCTCGCTTACCTGTGTGGAGTGCTCTGTTCTTGCAGTTCCAGTTGTGGCACTGTAGTGGGAGTTGCAGGTTGGTGTTTGTGTCTGGAGTCCTAAGGTGAAGTACCTGTTAGGATCCTAGATAGAGAAATGTTAGCAATGTGCTCAAGTCCCTCTGTCTCTTCTGGAGACAGGCAATTTAATGAAACACTCCCTGTTTGTTCAAAGTGCACCTTCTTTATGTTTCCCATCACCATGTGTACATGATCTGAGTGAGGCCTGAAAGATATATGCCTATGCTAGGTACCCAGTTATCTTATTTATGATCTCTCTGTATGCTGTAACTGAGTGCTGATTTGCACCATATCTTACATGCTCTCATAATGATGTGAATGAGGAAGGAGAGTGGTAGGGGAACAGGAAGTTTTGTTTTGTTTTGCTCTTCACTGAGTTGAATCGGAGGAATTTTCCTTACATCAGCTCCATGGTCAGTGTCGCTGCCCCATTTTGGCTGCTAGGCCAGCAGAGTTGTGCTGGTATACAAGATATGCAGCAGTATGTTTCATGTTCTCCTGTTGTTGTTGGTGGTGGTGGTGGTGCTTCTTCCCTATCCTACAAATAATCCCTCTGCCAGCATAACTGAAGGATAAAATTGAGTTCTAAAGTACTTAGCTATTTTAAGTACAAGTGGTAAAGGCAAGGCACATTTCCGGTATGAAACACTCCTGTTTGTGAGTATTGATTACTTGGTTATTAGTGCTAGTGCAAAGTGGAGGTGTGGGTGGATATATAAGTAATATGTGCAATAGGTTTGGTATATCAGCAGCAGCACTATATATCCACAAGAAATGCCTGCTAAAATGCTTAATATTTTCAGAGCCTAAGCTTTAATCATCCTCACAGCAGAGTTTCAGAGAAGATGAATATATGATAGCTTCCTTCAGATATCTGACAGGCTGTCATGCAAAAGGTGAACAGAGAACAGGGAACGAACCTCAAATGGGTGGAAATGGCAGGGAAGCAGATTTGAACTAAACATTAGGGTAAAGGCTGTCCAATAGTGGGGGAGGCTGTTGCGGAAGATGGTGGCAGCTCCTTCCTTGGGGGTGTTTAAGCAGAGGCTTGACAACAAAATGACAGGGTTGCTGTAGTCAGTGGAGGCTGGCTCATTAGGGCAAAGGGAGCACTGAACAACCAATCTCAGTCTTCTCTGCTATTTTGCTTACAACCAGTCACAGGGTAGCTCTGGATATCATTGGCTCTGGCTGCTGGTTTTAATGGACCCTAGCCACCAGTGGCTGAAGTTGCATCTGGCATGGCAGGACTGAGCTAGCCTAGATGACCTCTGAAGTTTCTTCCATCCATGTGAGGCCACGCTGATTATTAGTGCTGAATATTCATAAACCTAGGAAAGTTGCCTTTAAAGCTTACTTTAGCATTTCCCGATCCTAACATTGCTTTGCACTTATCTAATGAATTTCTCCATTTCCAGCTCATGCCACAATGCACAGACCACAGAATTGTAGAATTACCAGGGTTTTGTTTTGTTTTGTTTTTAACTTTCTGTGCCTTTTACAGGTTCAGGACAAAGGGGAGGGGAAATCAACAGGTACAGATTTTCCCTCCCTCTGTTTACTGAATCAGGATGGGGAAAACCAACACACATTTCATGTCTCAGCTACCTGTAGCTGTTCATAGCAAACTGTTAGGAAAGCAGTTAGCCCTTAAGAAAGTCTCCATTATAAGTAATGGTTGTTAGAATATAGGGACAAGAGAGAGCATCATTAGCAATTACTCGAATTAACTTATGTTTGTATCTCACTTTTCCTCCAATGAGCTAAGTGCATCTCCTGCTCCCCACTCCTACTTTCACTACAACCCTGTAAATTAGGGTTAGACTGAGGGCAAATCCATATTGTAGTTTAATGTGGATAGTAAGCTTCCTGTACCTCCATTAATTCTCCATTATCCATATTCTCTAAATCACTGCCTTTTCACACTTCCCCCTCCTTCAGTCCATATTTTCTCATGCTCTCTCCTTTTTTTGGAATATCCCTGGTATGAGAACATCTGGATTGAGGGAATGGAAAGTGTAGAAAGGCAGGGATTTGGAGGTGGATGTCATGTGGTCAATGGAGAATTAATGCAGGTACAGGAAACTTACTATCCTCATTAAACAGTAGTATGGGTGACTCCTGAGAGATGAAGGCTGGAAAAGTTATCTCAGGAACTTCATGGCTGAGCCATGGCTTTCTTAGCTCAAGTTGTACTTGAACCTTGATTTCTTTGTTATAAGTGCAACACTTTATCCCTATATCTTTGGGAGAAATCAGAAACTAGAAATGTCAGCAGATCACTTATGTTGTTTGTGGAATGTCAAGGATTGGTCAATTAAGATATAATATCCCACCTATCAGGGGGAAAGAACATTGCATGCAGGAAGTTCCAGGTGCAATCCCTGGCATCTCCAGCAGAATGGACCAGGTTAACAGGTGATGAGAAAGACCTCTCTGCCTAAGACTCTGGAGTGCTACTACCTGTTATACAATACTAGGAAAGACAAACCAAAAAGTAGGAACCGGTATAAGGCAGACATTACATGAGTGGTTCACACGCCATCTGGTATTTTACCAAAAAAGATGCACGCAAATGAGAATGTATCTACCCTGAATAGTATGCTTCTCTCAAACAACATGCTCTTTAATGGTTCAGTCAGGGGTGAATAGAAAAAGTGCTGGTGCCAGATTCCAACTCACCTTCCCAATAATGATAGAGAAAAGTAGAGAGACTGATGCTCAAGTGTTGCTTGTTCCCAGGGACAGCAACAACTATATATTTAGACTTTAAAGCAGGCTTCACCAGCCTGATGCCCTCCAGCTGCTGCTGGAGTGTAACTCCTATCAGCCCCAGCCATCACAGGACACATTGGCAAAGGCTGCTTTAAAATGACATAAATATACATTCTCACAACATTTCCATATCAGGGAGGAAAAGCAGAACTTCATTTGAGTTTTTCCCCCTACTACATACTAAAGTTATATAAGGTGATATATTCATTTGCAAACTGAAGTTGCTGTGTATTCATAGTAATGGCCTGATCCAATGTAGGTTCACTCAGGAGTAAGTCCCGCTGAGTTCCATGGATTTACTTTCAAGGAAGCATTACACAGAACTGGGTTTGCAAAATCATAGCACCATGGTCCTAAATGCATTTACCTGGACAGTAAATTCCATTTATTTTAATTGGAATTTGCTTCCAAGTAATTGCTTAGGAGTTAGGTGTTAAGTGATGCACAGCAATTTTAATTAGTAAAATCCTGTATTTCATTATACATAGTGTCACACTATAAATTTCTGGAGGGCTGAGGTACAGTTAGTGCGAGTTACGAATATTTATTCTGTTGCATAACATATAAAGATACTTCACCATGTACTGAAGTAATAAGAGGTATGCATACTGCATATAGAAACCTGCAGTTTCACAACCTGTACAAATGTGATGCTGCTTAATCGTGTGTCATGTATATGAATTTACACACCCGCTCATCCACAAGAATAAATGAAATATATTAATAAAACTTACACTTTGTGAAACAGCTTGATATATGAAAAAATATTTTCCTCTACATACATTAGCCCTACTATCCTTCCTGCAATGGGGCTCAACACCAAAGGCACAATACATCAGAAATCTGTTATGCACATCCGTAATTGAAATGAACAGGAGCAATGCAAAAACACCAACATGCTCTTCAGTAGCTCCCATTCATTTTGAAGTGAGCGTGCACAGGAGAAAAACCCTATGAATTGCATGTCCATTTATTCTATTTATTTATTAAGATATGTGCATCACATTTCAGATGCCAGAGAGAGAGAGAGAGTTGTTTGTTGAAGATTTACTGAAAATCATGTGGTATTTTAGATAGTGTTCAGGCACAAGGAGCCTACCATTGTAGGGAATAGTTTTCAGCAAAAATGGTCTAGTTGTTTTAGACATCTGCTTGTGACCTTTTACTTGCTCACAGAGTCTTGAGCAGCAGGCATTTCAGCTGAAGAGAGGAGAAGATGATAAACAAATGGATTCAGCAATATAGTTGCCAGGCATGTAAACATGGATGACATTGCTGCTGTAATCACATTAGTTTGTAGGGTGCATTACCAATAACATCAAGACTGATCAACTAGCCATGTCAGAAGATCTTTGAGGTGCAATGCAAGCAGGAGCAAAATTCACTGGATATCACTATAGAAGGGCATCTCTCGCTCTCTCTCTCTCTTTCCAGACTATATAAACAAGGCTCCATGGGTAGGAAGTCACCTTGAGGCAATGCAATGCAACATCATCTCAAATCACAGAGTTGCACTTTGAGTACATGGAGGGGGGAGGGTTAAAACAAAATCCATTTCCTTCTTGTCTCCCTTCCCCATAGTGTCCCTCTTAATTGGTGCATATGCCGTGTGAGACAGAGGTAGTGTATCTGTCTCACACAGCATATATACCAATTATGGGTGAATACATCATGTAGTCTCTGCTCTCATTCCTAGACCTTCTACTGTCTACAGTACAGCCTGAAGGTTTATTGCCTCCCCCTCTCGTTTCAGAAAGACACCTCAGTTCCATCACCTCCATCTAGTCAGTGTGTCTTACATTCTCCCCTGCCACTATTTTACAGAAGGCTAGGGTAAGCGAGGTCAATATGATACATTGTCATCATCATCATTTTAATCTCCTATGAGGCTGTCCACATTCTGTCTTCTCTGTGCAGGCAATATAAGAAGAGAGCAGACTGCACTTCCCATAGCATTCCTGATATTTATAATATAGCAACACACACATTTACTGGCTTTGCAATTGAACACATTGAGTGCAATCCACCTCCCACTTAATTCAATGGCAAAATTTCCTACTGATTTATTTTAATGGAATGGGATTTCACCCACTATCAGAAAAGCTAGGGGGTGGGGAAGTTGTTTTAAATGCAGAGCTATTATCTAAAAAGGATGCATATATATTCCTCTTATCCCAGCCCCAAGACTATTTCAAATGCTTTTGCCATTAATTAGTAAATACTCCACCAAACCCCCCTCCAAACCTTCAATGGGTATTTCAAAATGCAAATCTATGCAAGGTGAAATGTATAATATGCAAAATCATTCCCAAGTGTTTATGCCATGAACCATATTTTCTGCCCTTGGAATCTTGCACACACGAGGTCTAATTTTCAATTACTTTCTTGATTTTCCACCTTTTGAATTCACAAAGCGTTCGTTCCTTCTGTCACACGAGCTTACCTTTCTGGTCTGTTTAGCAGTGCAGCTACCTCCTGCATACCAATTTAGGGGCTGCAAAGACAACCTAACAGTCCTTGATCGCAGCCTCGCACCTTCCCAATCACACATTGATCCTGTGTGCATTTTAAAACCCTACTTTTTTTTTTAAGAAGACAGCAGCAACTAACGCTTCCTCTCTTGCTCAGACATCTACTTCTATGTTTCTTTAGCACGCACACCCCTTCTCCCCAACTCCCCATTTGTTGAATTACAGGTAAGATGATGCAGAGGGGCCAGCGCAGACACGGAGAGGCTACTTCGCATTTTCTCCAGATTTAAGTCCGCAAGGAAAACCATCGGGAGACCACACGAGTAGAGGAAGAGCTGACCAGGGATCCGTGCCTCCCCCCCCCCCCGCCATCCTCACACACACAGACACTTAGGGTGATGATGACTGTATGGAGAAGCAGCAGCCCAAACAGCCTGGTACTGCAGTGCTTTCTGGAGGATCAGACAGACAGCTATTCTCATGGTTAAGGTTGGGTCCCCCCCCCCTTCAAAAAATACAACAACCCACCTTTGTTGCTGCTGCAAATGATTGTTTCAGAACTTTTCTGGGCCCCGTTTGTAAACAAGATGCGTGGGGAAACTCACCGGGTCGTCCTGATCTCTGTCTGAAGGTCAATCCCGGGCTAGCTTGGATGGCAGCTTTCCTCGAGGGGCTCCGGGAGGCTCGGGTCCGATTCCTGGCCCTTTCCCCGCCTGGCGTCTTCCCTCCTCTCTGGCCGTCCTCCCCGATCCGTTTGCGGCGACCCGAAGGCGCCCCTCTATTCAGCCTTCCTCGCCCAGCAGCCTCGCCGCCGACGCTCAGATGCCGTGGTCGCAATCCACATCGCGGCAGATGTACCACAGGATCACATAGAGGATGAGCAGGATGGCGAAGATGAACAAAGCCACCAGAATCGCCTTGGTCACCGGGGAGATGAGGGACTGCATGACCCCCGCGCCCGAGGAGCTCGCTCGCCAGTCGGCAGCCCGCGTCGGAGAAGGGAGGCACAAGCCGAGGACGGACCAGGCAGGCGAGGAGGCGGCGGCAGCCTCCACACCGAAGTCCCCCCGTCGCCTGAAAGAGCCCCGCTAAAACCTGGGCTGCCTCCGCATTGGTTCGTGCCAAGCTGAGGAGGCGAGGGCGCGAGGCTGAGGCGCCGGGCGAGCGGGCTTCCCTCCCGCCTCCTCGTCAGGGCGCCCGGAGAAGAGGCAGGCGGACTGGCTGACGGACTGACCCCGCGGGGCTCTCACCAGCCGGCGCTCGCCCGCTCCGGCAGCCACGGCCGCAGCGAAGGGGCTGGGGAGCTGAGGGGGCAGGCGGCGAGAAGTTAGCCCGCCCAACGGCGCGGCCATGGGCGCCCCGCGCGCGCCGCCGGGAGGGCTCCTCGGTGGGTTTTGGCTGGCTGAAAGAAGAAGGATGCTCTGCCCGCGCGTCGCCTTCCCTTTCAGTCAGAGGCGGGCTGAGGTGAGGCTGCTGTTGCTGCCGAGCGAGCGCCTTCAAAGTTGGGCGGCGGCGAGGCGACAGCCCGCAGGTGGTGATGGGGACAGGTGGGGAAAGCCAGGCTCCTCCTGGGAAGCTCCGTGAGGAAAGCCATCAAAGGGCAGCGCCGGAAAGCGGGCAGCTCGGAGGCGCGAGCGGCGGAGGGCGCGCGCCTGGAAGTTCCTTCTGGCCGCCCCGCCGCGGTGCTCCCCGCCTGCGCTTGTCCGAGTGCGTCTGTGCGCGCTTCTGCAGCGGAGGCAGCCGGCTCGCCGCAGACGCGAGACCCGCCTGATTAGTATTCCGCCCAGCAGCGCGCCTTCGCTCTTTTTCCCGCCTCCTTCCCACTCGCCCGCCCGCCCGCCCCTCGCGCCTCGTCTAGTCCTTCCTCTCCCTCATACCGCCAGTGTAGCCGGGGAAACCTCGGCTGTCATTGACTCTCTCTCTCTGTGTGTGCTGTGACTGTAATTACAAGGGAGTATGAAATGCTGAGGGAGTGTGTAGCAGAAAGGGGGGGTGTAAAGTACATGCCCCCCACCTCCTGCTTAACTGACGTCTCCCCTGAGAAGCCTGAGATCTCCCAAACTAGATGTGGAGAGTCCCGTCCCCTCCTTTCAAGGGGGCAGAACGGGGGTTCACGCTCAGGTGAGAGTGGCAGGCAAAAAGGGCATCACCTCCGACCGCCGAGGAGAGACAGCCAGGCTGCCACTTATGCGGAGCGCGCGTGCAACTGGAGTTTAGGCGCGCGCGCACACAGTCGCCACATGTTGACTGCGGCAGAGAATGGCTCCCTAGCAGTGCTTTTTTCCTGGGGGGACGCATACCCCTAAACATTTTGTGCACCTAAGTTTGGCCTCATTGAGGGGCAGTATTTCAATATGAGCAGGAAAATGAGAGTACCCCTAAACACATTTTTTTTAATAGAAAAAAAGCACTGCACCCTAGCATGTGTGAACAGCCATGGGGATCTCTCTCAAACACCACAGACAGAGCCTGGGCATAGCTTCAACCCACCACCTCCTGGGCCCTCTAGTCTCTCCCACCGCCAACAAAAATAAAATACCTGTTTACCTGACTCTGACACAAAAGCTCACATACTATATCAATGAATGAAATGTTAATGTCTTTCTGGGAAATGATATATAATGAAATGAAAAAGGTATTTAAATATACCTTCTTGAAGAAACCAGAGGCCTTTCTCCTGGGTATGGTCGGCCAATTGGTGCCAAAGAAGGATAGAACATTCTTTATGTATGCTACAACAGCAGCAAGAATACTCATTGCAAAGTATTGGAAGACACAAGATTTACCCACCTTGGAAGAATGGCAGATGAAGGTGATAGACTATAAGGGACTGGCAGAAATGACTGGCAGAATCCGAGACCAGGGAAGAGAGATGGCGGAAGAAGATTGGAAGAAATTTAAGGACTATCTTAGGAAACATTGCAAAATTAATGAATGTTAGAACGATGTTGGTTTAGAAATTAAGTGGTTTCCAGCTGTAATGATTAAGTAAAAAGAAAAGAAAGGTTAAAAATTAAATAAAAATTAAGGGAGAGGATTTGCTGAACTAATAATTAGAAATTGGAATACAGAAAGGGGAGGTATGAGGAGGTTGGGGAAGTAAGTTATAAGAAAATAAGGGATTGAAATTATACTTGTTTTTGTCTGTGTTTTGTTTGTATTATTGTTTTTTCTTTTATATAACTTTTGAAACTTCAATAAATATCTTTTTTAAAAAAAGTTAATGTCTTCCCCTTTTCCTCCCTCTCTCTTCCCACTTTTCTTTTCCTCCAACCCCATATTGCCTAGAATAGTAATGTCCCATTCTGAACCTGACCGACTTGTTTGAAGGATTCTGTGGCTTGAAAATGGAGGCTCTGGATGTACCCAAGAAAGGATTGAATAAAAACATTTTTTTAAACAACAACAACAACCCACAGTCTATCTCCTCCGTTAAGGTTCTTCAATGCAGCTTCATTGGAAAGCCATGAAATCTGATCCTGCAAAGGCCCAGTCTAGGTATTAGGGATGCCACCCTCTTTTGTACCTAAGAGGCAGGCAATATGTGGTAGGTAAATAAGACATTTTGGGTTGTAGTTGAGGAGATTTCCTCTGCACCAGCACAAAAGCCCCAAAACATACTCCACAAAGTACATAGTAAACCTGCTGCAATACAGGTTATAAGGTGATAGGTTATCTATCACCTTATAACAGGCACTGTATGGAGCAGTTACAGAAATCTCAGTATGGTGCCTATCTGTTATTCTGAGGCGTGGGCTGAAGAAGTATCAGTACCGGTTTTTGTGCAGCCTGGGCCTATTCATATTTATTTGGGAGTCCCTATTACTTTACACCCATTAGTAAGTTGTGCATAAGAGTAGAGCTTTACCTGTGTTAAGTTGGAAAACGCTCATTTGCTTGTGGTCTGGGGTTCAGGGGTGCCAATGCACTACCAGATTCCCTACTTATGGAATCATCCACATACAGACAGATCTAAAGACAGAGACACTAGCTGTCATAAATAAAGCCCGATTGGATTTATTCTGATGATTTTTTGTAGAGAATAGGAAAATAAAGCAATGAACTAGCTGAAAAAACTAATTTTAGGGAAGTCAATCTGTTTCAGGTCGCCTCCCCCTCCCCCTCCCAGATATCTTTGACCAGTGCAGGACAAAATAACAAGCTTTTGGTTCCTTTACAACAATGGTTTTTGCAAGGACAGCTAGAATAATTTCACTTTAGCAATCAGTATCCTCAACTAAGCTACTCATTGATGATAACAGACAATACTTTGTGTGTTTGACAGAAACATCCAGCACCCCACGAAGCAAGACTAGAAACTTCTGAGGGCAGCCAGGTCAGGATAACACAAATGAAGATCAAACACAACATCAATATATGGTAAAGGTAATCCAGATATTCTGCGGTGTGAATACACTGCATGAAACTCAAGATTAAAACGTTATGTTTCAGCTCTGAAAGAAAGAACCACACAGATGGGAGACAAGAATGCAATGTCTGTGGCATATATTTTATTCATAAAATACATTTTGCTTCACAATGACATTTTTGCTCTACATATATGGGGGGGGGGGGAGCCAGAATGTCAATTGTTTCTGATGTATCACTGTATATACCACGTGACTAGAAACTATGAGCAATACGTAGTCAAAAATGACAAATTTGTCAAGAGCCATGAATAATGGTTTAAGTGAATAAAAGAAAATGTGTATATCTGTATCAGGCTGAATGGAAAACAAACTAAATGAAATATTGATCCTGCACGCATCCTGTCAGATAAGTTGGTATACATTCATTTTGTCCAATATAAGGGCTGGATGTTTTAAGCTGTTTGCTTTTCTTCTCATTTATGACAAAAGGCGTTTCTCTGCTCTAAATGTAATCCACCTGCCTATATTCTGAAATCATAGAATTGTAGAGTTGGAAGCAACCCTGAGGAGCATCTTGTCCAAACTCCTGCAATGCAGGGAATTGAACCTGCAACCTTGGCACTATCAGCACCTTACTCTAACCAATCGTAACATAAGGTGACAAAAACTGAGAAGGGAATTTTAAAGGTCTTCTTAAAAAGGGAAATGTTTTTAGAAGTCAGAACTTACAAGGGAATTGGGAATTCAAAATTTTAAATAAAGTTCCTGATGGAAGGCACTCCAGGCCACTGAGGCCACCTGAGCCTTGAGTGACCGCAAAGGGTCCAGAAGTACCCCCAAGCTACGAACTTGCTCCTTCAAAGGAAGTGTAAGCCAGCCCATCAAGAGCAGGTGACCTCCCACCCATCTGATCTAGGGAACCACCCACTAACAGTGCCTCAGTCTTATCTGGATTGAGCTCCAGTCTGTTGGCTCTCATCCAGTCCATTACCAAGGCAAAAGAAAGGTCCAGCACTTCCATTGCCTCACCTGCAGATGTAAAGGAGAAATAGAGCTGACTGTCAATGTACTCCAAACCTCTGGATAACCCCACTATGGTTTCATGTAGATGTTAAACATGGGGGATAGGATTGAGCCTTGTGGAACCCCAGACTGAAGGTTCCTGGGAGCTAAAAAGCATTCCCCAAGCAACATCCTCGGGGAACGACCACCTAAGTAGGGCTGGAACCACAGCAAAGTGATGCCACCCACCCCTAGTTTGGACAGTTGCTCCAGAAGGATACCATGGTCGGTGGTATTGAAAGCCACTGAGAGGTCGAGAAGAATTAACAGGGACATGTCTCCCTTGTCTCTCTCTCGACAGAGGTCATCATACAGGGCAACCAAAGCAGTTTCTGTGCCAAAACCAGGCCTAAACCACAATTGAAATGGATCCAGAAAATCAGTTTCTTCCAAAAGCGCCTAGAAAAATGACCTTTTAAGTTAATGAAGTCATACTCTCGCACAGTCAGGAACACAGACAAAACAACTCAATGAATCTTTTCCGTCTCTGAGTCTACACAGAACTGGTATTAAAGGTAAAATACATTTCTCATAATCCACTATCACCATAGACTCTTAGTTCCTGAAATACTGTAGTACATTGTCGGTATTAATTCTCTGGGTATTATCTCCCCACAACATTTCTTTAAGTTCTATTTTCAGATGACTTTGTAAAACTTTTAAATTTAGCCTTTTAATAGACTTGCCTCTCTCCTTAGCCTAAGCAGTCTTTCTGAATACAGTTGCATTTATAAATGCAAATATGCATTCTTCTACATTCTTACAGTAGTTATCGACACCGTTGTTGTTATTATCATCATCAGTGTAGTTATTATGGTGATTATTTTTCCTGTGATCTTCATCATCACTGCAATCAGTTGTCACATAGAAGCAGACTGTGGAGGTCCTCAAGCTATCTATTTATTTAGGTTTTTATACCATTTAGTTTAACAAAAAAGTATCTAAATGGTATACATAAAAACAACAACTCCCAATAAAATTTCCTGAGAACTAGGCAAAAAGAATGCAACTGTGTATCACAAATGAAATGGAGTATATAAACAAACAAAATTAAAGACCATGAAAGCTTGGGATATGTATGCATTTCTAAGAGGTTTTCATGGCCATTACCATCTCCATCTCACAAGTTATCCAAATGATGGTATTTCAGAGAGTGGGTGTTTTCACCAAGAAGACCTGCTTTCATGTCATGAAGTGGGAGTGTGCTGGTTGTGGAATGACAGGCAGGGTATCTTCAAAAAAATTTTAAAGATCAGCTTGGTCTGTACAAGGGAGGCAGTTTGATACATATCATGGCCCAAAATTGTTTAGGACTTTAAAAGTCAAGAACAAAACCATGAAGCTGGCTCAGTTTGGGATGTTCATTTTCATTGATTTTTCACTACAAAAAGTGCAAAGTAGACTATCACATGAAATGAATATCACTGAACATCACAGATCCCAAGCCAACAGAAGCAAGCAGGCCCAAAAGCAAATACAGTGGTCCCTCGGGTTACATATGCTTCAGGTTACATATGCTTCAGGTTACAGACTCCGCTAACCCAGAAATAGTACCTTGGGTTAAGAACTTTGCTTCAGGATGAGAACAGAAATCGTGCAGCGGTGGCACAGCAGCAGCGGGAGGCCCCATTAGCTAAAGTGGTGCTTCAGGTTAAGAACAGTTTCAGGTTAAGAACGGACCTCCGGAATGAATTAAGTACTTAACCCGAGGTACCACTGTAATAAAGAATTTTCCACGTCTCTTTTACAGATACATTTTCTAGTATACATTCCTGAGGTCTTGAAAGATGTCTCGTCACAATGTGGGAAAGTGCAGTTATCCCATTTGTAAATGCAATAAAAGCATATACCATATTCCTTCAAACTCATCCATGTTTGGATGTCCTTTAGCATTTCAAACTTACACCATCTGTTTCTCTAATAATGCTAACTTTTGAACCTGTTATCTCTACATTTGTATTGAAATAAAAGGTTTTCCCACTCCTCTGCTGTTGCTAACCTTCCTGCTGTTGACAAGTACATAATCAAAACTTTGTACACCAAACTTAGACTGTCTCCCTTGAAAGTAGATTAAGTACTGTCTTCATGTCCCTCATTATACATACTCCAAAATGAACCAACCACGTCACAGCCCCACCACATATGACAGTAAGTGCCTACCACAACACACCCTCTCCAATTGCTTTTGGTGGGACGCAAGTGGCACTGTTGTCTAAACCACTGAGCCTCTTGAGCTTGCCAATCATAAGGTTGGCAGTTTGAATCCCCACAACGGAGTGAGCTCCTGTTGCTTTGTCCAAGCTCCTGCCCACCTAGCAATTCGAAAGCATGCCAGTGCAAGTAGATAAATAGCTACCACTGTGGTGGGAAGGTATATGGCATTTCCATGTGCCTGGTTTCTGTTACATTCTGGTTCCATTGGGCCAGAAGTGATTTAGTCATGCTGGCCACATGACCCGGAAAGCTGTCTGCGGACAAACACCAGCTCCCTTGGTCTGAAAGCAGCGATGAGTACCGTACCCTATAGTCGAATTTGACTGGACTTAACCATCCAGGGGTTTTACTCGATTGGTAAACAGTACCTATTTTTTGTGAGGTCATATACTACCTGTATAAAACTTTTATAGAACTTTCTTACATAAGAGGGACCCCCCCCCCCAAAAAAAATAATAATAATCCAACAAGCATGAACTGTTGGTTCTCAAGTATTCCAAGCTGGAGACCCAAAAGTCACAAATCATTTTTACAGCACTTTGCTGGGGACATTTTGCCACATGTTTACATGAGGAAGAGCGAGATAAGAGCAGTAACATCTCATTGCTCTCCAGTTTTCTTCATGCTGACACTTGGTAACATTCTGTAATCTGTTATATCAGAGTATTAAGGGAATGCAGCCTGGGCTTTTGACTCAGCATGATTCAAAGTTTTATTCCAGATAAGACCTGTACAGGCTGAAGTGAAATATACAGCAGAATTTAGGACATTGTCAGTTGCCAGGGCTACAGCAGTAATTCCAAAGTATGCCACTTTTACTACTTTGCTTGGACTCGTGAGAGCTCATTCATGGAAGATGTAAAATAATAAGAATTGTCCAAAAACAAAAAACAAAAACCCAGTTCTTTTTTCCTGTTCTACCAACTAGGGCTTCTTTCCACTTGATACCACTTTCACCCCAGCACTACATGAAGACATGCTGAAAATTGGAATGTTGCTTCAAAAAGAATTGTAAAGAGAGTGGATATGCAGAAAAAGAATCAAAATTTCAAACAGAGATAATTAACAGTGATTATAAGACATTGTCAAAAATGTATGGAATGTTGTTAGAATGACAAACGATGGATGAGGAAGTAAAGTCAGTGATGATACATTGGGCCAAAGATTTTGGATATAATATACAATTGGATGATTGGGGAAAAGTATGGAATGTAAATATAAAATTTACAGCATGTACTGCATTAAAAGAGAATATTATGAAAATGGTATATAGATGGTATATCACACCGGTTAAACTAGCAAAAATGTATAAGACATGAAATAAGTGTTGGAAATGTAAAGAAAAAGAAGGAACCTTTTTTAATATGTGGTGGGAGTGTAAGAAAGTGAAATGTTTCTGGGAAATGATATATAATGAATTGAAGAAGATGTTGAAATATACATTTGTAAAAAAACCAGAAGCATTTCTGTTAGGAATAATAGGAAGTGAAATAAATAGAAGGGACAATAAACTCTTTCAATACGCAGTTACAGCAGCAAGAATATTAATGGCCTAAAAATGGAAACAGGAAGAAATACTGACACTTGAAGAATGGAGAATGAAACTTATGGACTATGCTGAACTGGACTTAACCATCTTAACTGGGAAGATTAGATATCAACGGGACCACAAGTTCATCGAGGACTGGGGAAAATTTACTTAATATCTGAAAAGTATATGTGATGAACAAACAGCACTAGTGGGATTTAAAGAGGCTTTGTGAAAGGTAGAGGAATATTGTTAAACAGAAAGAGGATTGAAAAAGTAATATTAAAATGCAATATTAAACTTAGAAAATGTGTAAAAATGGGAAAATATGGATGTTTGACAGTGAAGCTGATGGAAGTCCAAAAATTGAAATTTGTGAAAATTTGTTTGATATTGGAATTGATATAATGAAAACTTTTAATAAAAATTATATATAAAAAAAGAAAATTGGAATGTTGCCAATCAATGTATTTTTTACTACTTCTTGAGATGCTTGCCCTTGTGTATATACGACTCATGTGCACAGAGTTACCTATACTCATAATGCTTTTTTTTTTTTTTTTGCTAATACATATGTTCATATAGTAGAAACAGGGCAGCTGAAAGGGGGTACAGTGGGTACTGCTGCACTGGGCCCAGTTCCAATTGGACCCCCAGACCATGAGCTTTCATGTTTTTAAAAAGTACATCTCTAGTCCTTGCAAAATAAACAGACCACTCAAAGCAATTGCTGCTCACACCTTTCAGTTTAGTCAGAGATGTGATTGATGAGTGCTGTAGAGAGATTTGGAGTCCTACAAGTCCAAGGAAACACCCTAAAAGGGCTCAAAATGACTCAGGAAGCCCCTTGTCCAGAGAAGAGGATTTCTGGTTCACAAAAATAGAGAAGGAATTTCTAGTGCATATATTTGAGGGGGTTGTGGCTCCCCAAGTTGTGGGCATTGCCATTCAAATAGTGTGTATGTGCCACATCTTGTGATTGATTATGCCAGGTGAGGCTTACCTGGGTTCCCCCAATATTTTATTCAAGTTGGCACCCCTGACCACTAATTTTTATTTATTTATTGTCCAAATACAGACCATTGGTACTATTTGGTTTACTTTGAAGCAGCTCCTTGCCTTAAGTTATTTTTTTTTAAAAAATGATTTTTAATGGTTTTCCATATAATCTCATTACATAACATCATATCCTCTTATTTTATCTCTTTGGCTCATCTGAGCCTAAAGACTTCCCTCCCTCCCATCTGATGGTTTACAAAATTAAACTTTGCATCTTTACATTTCACTTCGTTTTCTTGTTATGTCGTTACCTACAATATTATATTACTCAACCTGAATAGGTAGCAGTTTCATCTTACAAATCTTCAGACAACCCTGCTAATGATGTTAATTGCTTACAGTTATCTTTCAAATATAATATAAATTTGTTCCAGTCCTTTTGGAATGGTTGGTATCGTTGGTTCTGGATTCTTCCCGTCAGTTTCGCCAGTTCCGCAAAGTCCATCAACTTCATCTGCCACTCTTCTTTTGTTGGTAGCTCCTGTTGTTTCCATCTTTGGGCTAACAAAATTCTTGCTGCAGTTGTTGCATATAAGAACAATTTTTTCTCTTGTCTCGGTATCTTTCTACCCACTATACCCAATAAAAAAGCTTCTGGTTTTTAAACAAAAGTCTTTTTAAACATTTTCTTTAGCTCATTTTATATACCATTTCCCAGAAACCTTTTACCTCTTTACATGTCCACCACATATGGTAAAAAGTACCTTCCATTTTCTTACATTTCCAACATTCATTTTTTGTTCTATACGTTTTGGCCAGTTTAACTGGTGTTAAATAGCACCTATACATCATTTTCATAACATTTCCTTTAAGTGTACTGCATGCTGTAAAATTAATACCTTCATTCCATAACCGCTCCCATTCTTCTAACTGTATATTATGTCCAATATCTTTAACCCAATGTATCATCACCGATTTTACCTCCTCATCTTTAGTATGCCATTCCAATAATAATTTATACGCATTTTTAAGTTGTTTTTCAATCTTCCCTGGTAGATAAGTGATCTTTACCAGATAAAACAATTGGAAATCCAGGATTTTTGTGCATCTATGACTGGGCTATGGCATGTCCACCCAAAAGCAAAAGGTAGCAGCAAAGTCGTGTGCTTTCTAATTCTAGATTAATTTCATTCATAATATCATTTCCCACCCTGAGTATGTAAACATTAAAAAATACACTGCAAACAAGAGCCATCACTAGCATACCCATATTGCAGAGGGGTATTGTGGTTGAGAAAGTATGGCTTGAGCCAACTCTGCAAATTAGCCCAGTGTTGCTATTTTAATATTGCTTTAGACAATGTGGGCTGAGAGAGAAAAAGACTGCAACAAAAGATATAGAAAGGTTAAGTTCTTAATATGGGAAGCATATAGGTCTGACTTACAGCATAGTGAAGCTAGAAGCATATCAACAAGGGAACAATTAGGAAGATTTAATAGCCTTTATCAGAATGGAAACAGGTGAGTATGGAGAAGGAACAAATATCCATTTCCCAAAAATAGAAGCTGCAAAGTTTTAATCTTTCAAAAAGTTAAACTAATTTAGGGTGAGCACTCATTTCCCCTTATCTTTGGGAATGTGCCAGAACAACAGATGAGCATGTTCAGTGACTGAAAAACACAGACAATAGACATGATGTAGATAGGCAAATCATTCAGAGGCGCTTGAATTAAGATGACAAGTCAACTTTGGAGTCACTGGGAAGCTTTCCAGGCATTTGTGGGCAGTCTGTGCTTTCAGGCCAATGACATTGCCATAGATATCTGCATGGCTCCATAGCATCCATACATATTCCTAGCTGACGGAGAAAAATGTTTCTTCAGCTCCTATGGCTCAAAGCTTGTCCTCTATCTGAGATATAGCAATGACATTCTACATCATCTGGACCCAAAGGAAAAAACCAGTCCCTTTAAACTGTTACCCTACCCTCAGACAGTGCCTAGATCAGCTCAAACAGCAAAATTACCGTACATTCTGGACACCACAGTGCCTCTGTCTGATTAATATTGATATAAACAACACTTTACACCAGAAACCAACTGACAGCTACTTTGTTATGTACTGAATTGAATAGGATCCAAACTGCAGCAGTCTGATTGGTCCTAGAACAATAGGATCCAAAAGGCAGCAGTCTGATTGGTCCTAGAACAATAGGATTCAGAATGCAGCAGTCTGATTGGTCTTAGAACAATGCAGCAGTATGATTGGTTGGCAGGAACCACCCAATCATGCTCCAGATAGAAGTGAATCCACAACCTGATTGGCTTACAGTAGAATTCCAGAATTAGCCAATCATGTGCAGCCCATTGTGTAAATAATGTATATAAAGCAGACCCCTCAGACATTCATTCATTCCTCCTCACCACTATGAGCTGAATAAAGAGCATGAAATCACTTTGCAACTCTGAGTATATTTCACTGGCGACGAAGGTGGGATCCCGCTGAGCTGACTGCCACACACAGCACCGCAGCACCGCCACCTGCCGCACCGCTGCCTCGCACCGTGTATCCAGGCTTCAGCTCCGGGACACAAGGAACTCAGAATGGCAACCGACAGCAGCTTCTCTCCGTTCAACCCAGCATCTGGAGACTGGGAAGCGTACGCCTCCCGTTTCACCTTCCTCCTAGAAGCCAAAGGGGTCACCGATGCAGAAGATGCCAAGAAGAGGGCAATATTCTTCAGTGTCTGCGGAGAGGAGACGTTTGAAATCGCCCGGGCTCACCTTGCACCTGAAGACGTCGCTACTGTTCCATACAAAACAATAATGGAACAGCTGAAGGGGCACTTTTCGCCACAGCCCTCAGTGGTGGCTTGTCGAAATGCCTTCTACGCAAAGCGGCAAGCCCCTGGGGAAACCATAACTGGGTTTGTGACCTCTCTCCACCAAGCTGCCCGGTTCTGCAACTTCTCAGAGCTGGAGAACATGCTTCGTGACCGCCTCGTCGGTGGCCTGAAGGATGAGAAGCTGCAACGACGCCTCTATGCTAAGAAGAACCTAACGTTCCAGGTCGCTCTGGAGGAGGCCCTGGCAACGGAAGCTGCCGAGAGGTCAACGCAAGAGGCACGGCCGAGCCAGCCATCCCAACCGAGGGTCCACCACGAAGACCTCACCGACGACTCAGGATCCGACAGGGAGGAGGTGCACAGAGTACAGCAGCGCACTCAAGCAGCCCACATACCACAGCTGCCTCGACGAGAAGGAGGGAACTGCGCAAGCTGTGGAGAAAGTCACGAGAGGAGGACCTGCCGTTTCTGCAACACAGAGTGCAGGCAGTGCAGAAAATTGGGACACATCGCCCGGGTGTGTCGGGCTCGGCCCACCCGACGCCAGGCATCAGATGACCAATCCAAGAGCCCCAGGTCCCGGGGCCCAACGCACCAAGGCAACTCAACGGAGCTCACGGACTTCCAGGTATACCAGTTGCCCCACCCCAACGTAGAGAAAATTTATGTAGAGGTACAGATAGAGGGGCCCCCATGCCGCATGGAGCTTGACACGGGTTCAACTCTATCCATAATCTCGGCAAGGACCTTAAGGAAACTGTGTCCTACTGGGGGTCCCAAACTCAGGCCAGCCCCATTCACCCTCCGGGACTTCCAGAAACGTAAGGTCCCCACAATGGGGGTGGGGACCTTCAGGGTGCAATACCGAGGGCGGACGCGGCAACTGGACTTGCTTGTGGTCAAGGGCCCCTACATTAGCTTACTGGGATTGGCATGGTTTGGACCACTGGGGCTAGCCATCACCGGGGTGAACCACATGAGCTTACAAGTGGACGTGGACGCCATATGCAAGGAATTTCCGGGGGTTTTCGATGGGAAATTGGGACAGTATACGGGGCCCCCCATTGCTCTACAGCTTGACCCCGCAGTACGGCCGGTCAGGCTCAAGGCCCGCCGGGTCCCGTTCGCCCTGAAACCCCGTATAGATGAGGAATTGGACCGACTCGTGGAGCAAGGAGTGCTGGAGCCGGTGCCTAATACCCCCTGGGAAACCCCAATCGTCACACCCGTCAAGCCTAATGGTTTGGTACGCATCTGCGCAGACTACAAATGTACCATAAACAAGGCCCTCACGGCCCATGCATACCCAGTGCCAGTGGTCAGCCATGTCCTTGCCACCCTGGCTGGGTCGAAAAATTTTGGCAAGCTGGACTTGGCCCAAGCATATCAACAGCTGCCAGTAGATGAGGCTACAGCAGAGGCACAGACGATTGTGACGCACAAAGGAGCGTTCAGGGTAAAGCGGCTGCAATTCGGGGTCAGCGTGGCACCAGGCATATTCCAGAATCTAATGGACTCTCTCCTTAAAGGGATTCCTGGTGTCACCCCCTTCTTCGATGATGTGTTGATTGCCGGGCCCACACCAGAGGAGTTTGAGGACCGCCTCCGCACCGTTCTGCACCGTTTCCAGACGGCGGGTCTCAAGGTGAAGCGGGAAAAATGTCTACTAGGAGTGCCTCAGGTGGACTTTCTGGGATTTATGGTGGACGCAGAAGGGGTCCACCCGACTGGGGACAAGGTACGGGCCATTTGTGATGCCCCAGCGCCCAAGAACAAGACTGAACTTCAGGCCTTCTGGGGACTATTGAACTTTTACCATTCCTTCCTTCCCCACAAGGCGGCGGTAGCGGAGCCCCTACACAGACTCCTGGACAAGCGGGCCCCTTGGGTGTGGGGCCAGCGTCAGGAGGCCGCATTCCAGGCAGTCAAGGACTTGCTTGTCTCAAACTCGGTCTTGGCACACTTCGACGAGAGGCTGCCGGTGGTGCTAGCATGCGACGCCTCACCCTATGGCATTGGCGCTGTCCTGGGACACCAACTCCCGGATGGAAGAGAGGTACCGGTGGCATACTTTTCCCAGACACTCAACGAAACCGAGCGGAACTACTCGCAAATCGACAAGGAGGGTCTGGCAATCGTGAAGGGAGTAAAAAAATTCCATGATTTCTTGTACGGGCGGCCCTTCACCGTGGTGACTGACCACAAGCCGTTGCTTGGCTTGTTTGCCCCCGAAAAGCAGACCCCCCAAGTGCTGTCTCCTCGCGTCCTCAGGTGGTCAATTTTCCTTGCCAGCTACCAGTATGCACTGATTCACCGCCCTGGGAAGGCGATGGGCCATGCGGACGCCCTCAGCAGGCTACCACTACCGGAAACAGGCCCCGACCCAGCACCTGCACAAGAGGTTATGAGCCTGGAGCTGCTTCCCGACCGCCCCATTCAGGCACAAGAAGTCGCACACCATTCCAAGAAAGATAGGGTCATCTCCCGGGTCCTGGACTGGGTGTGGAGGGGATGGCCCAGCAGCAGCCCCGGGCCAGAATTCGCCGGCTACACAACCCGCAAACATGAACTGTCAGCCCACAAGGGGTGCCTGTTATGGGGAAGCAGGGTCATTGTTCCCCAGCCCCTCCGCAAAAGGGTCCTCACAGCCCTACACGAGACACACCCAGGGGTAGTAAGAATGAAAGCCCTTGCCAGGAGTTATGTGTGGTGGCCGGGGATCGACGGAGAGATAGCTTAGGGCCTCATCAAACCTAAATCCGGCACTGAGTGTGGTGACATAACAACAGAATCTCTCTGGTCCTGTGACTGCTCTGCCCATTCACTTGTGCTAAACACTCAGGTCTTAAATCCTATATACCCTTACCTGGGAAGATATTCCATTGACCTCAATGGGGCCAAACATTCCAGTGTACTGACTAGTGTTAATGGTCTGTTGCTAAGAAGGTCAGGCCTTACACAGAATCATGGAATTGTGGAGTTGGAAGGGACCACAAGGATCAACTAGTCCAGGGGTCTGCAACCTTTAAGACAAAAAGAGCCACTTGGACCCGTTTCTGAAGAGAAAAAAACTGGGAGCCGCAAAACCGGGAAGGTGATGTCGGGACGGTGCATGACTAACGCACGCACTGCCCATTATGCGACGTCACAGCCAGTACAGCGCCCGCCACAGTGGGGAGTGTCGGGGTGCACAATGCGCCTCCTCCCCTCGCTAGTATCTGCCCCGGAGCCGCGGCAAAGGTGTAAAAGAGCCACATGCGGCTCCGGAGCCGCGGGTTGCAGACCCCTGAACTAGTCCAATCCCCTACAATGAAGGGATCTTTTGCCCAATGTGGGGCTTGAATCCACCACCTTGAGATTAACAGTCTCATGTTGTACATGTGGAACATAGGAAATGCCCAGCTTGATATCCTTAGTTACAATTGATTTTTTTGTACATCAAATTGCCTGTTGTTTTTATATAACGCTGTTGCTGGCCATAGTCCCATCAAATAACACAGAAATTTCCAGGTGTTTTCTGCAAAAAAAAAATAATTGACTCATTTTATAACCTATATTAATTTCACAGAGAGTTCCCTTAGTTTTACTTATTACACGACAAGATAAACAGCTGTTCTGTATTCGCTTTTCCTGTGAGATAATTGGGCACCTGATTCCAATTTTGTGCCTTAAAAATGTCTTCTTACAGCATTAGATGAGATAAATTAGAGATATTACTTTGATGTTTTCCCTGCATGATTTGAAAGCGGAAATTTCCCACTTGATCAGCTTGTTATGAACGACTTTAATAACCTTATGGCATGTTTGTATAATCTTTCTTTCTTTCGCCAAAGGTTATTTTGACTCTTTTGCTTCTGAATTTTTTATGAGAGCTGGTCTGCTGTTTCTGTGGTTATCTTTCCCAAAATGGAGAAACGAATGGCTCCTTTATAGTGTGGCTCCCTCATAACTTTATAGTAATCTAATGAGAAACTGGCAATGGGAAAGAGATAGGAGTCATATAAAATTAAGCTTTCTAGAGATGGCATTACAAGGGAATCATCTTTGAATGGAAAACACAGTATTTTTCTAGACTGTAGGAGTTTCCTCCCTTGATTGACTTATCTAATAGCTCCACCTAATGGGATTAATAGGAATATGCCTGCCAAGGCTTTTCTTCTTCTTAGAACTTTTTATTTGTAGGATTTATATTCTATATGGAGGAGGACCAGAGAGCTGCTAGTGATAGTTGTGCTTCAGTCTCAAAGGTGGCACTGACCGATTTAATTAATGTTTACAGCTTCAGCTTCTGGGACATCCCCACACACTGCAAACTGCAAAGGGTGCTTTGACCTTAAATTCAGGCAGAAACTAAACTTGAGGGGGGTAGCAACGAGCCAGTCTTTTTCAGTACCAGTTCAGCACCACAGAAGCAAATAAGGAAGCGCTTTGAACAATGAATTACACTGGGGAAGAGGACATTGGCTGAAAGCTCCTGGGTGCTGACTAGCCTATTTGCACATAATTGGATTTATCATAACGTGAGAAGCAGAAACACATCATCTCACCTGTGGCCAGATTTTAGCCCAGAAATGAATTTAGGGTTATTTAGAAGCAGCAAGGGTTTCAAAAACCACTTGTACTTCTGAAAGTCACCTGCAGGGCATATTAATCAGCACGTGAGGCTTGACTTTGTTTCATAGGAAGTGTCTGTGCCAATGTTAGTAGCCTCCAAAAAGACTTCTGTATGTTGTAACAGCTGCATGGCATTGCCATAAACGGCTGCATTTCCCGAGGCAACTATGCAGCTGTGGTAATAAATGAAACTGCCACAACAGCCTAACATGACGCTCTAGCCAGCAGCACATGAAGCTCACATGTACATGGATTTCCTCACAAACAATTTTATTTTAAAAAAAAGTTACAAAATTTTAAGGGGGGGATGAAACCCAGCAGCGAAACCATTAAACAAGTAAAACTCCATTCCCCTCAAAAAGAGTCTGACAACTATGATGGCATGACAGCTGAACAACCATAATATTCTAACATAGCAACTGATATTTACAATTTTTCGCTTTGAACATCACATTTGAAGAATTAATTTAACAGCACGACTGACTCACAACTCTAAATCCTGGCTTCTTTTGAACATCCAAATCAGTCCTTTCAGAACATTTCAGTCTGCGCACAGGTTGAGATCTAGGCGTCACTGCTTACCGTATTTTTCGTCCCATAGGACGCTCCGTCCCATAGGATGCACCTAGTTTTTTTGGGGGGGGGGATAAAGGAAATTCCCCCCCTTTATTTCCCCCCAAAAAAACCAGTTCGGGGAAACCAAACCAGGTCGAGGAACAGCGGGGTGGCGGCGCTGCGCTTCCTTGCTGTCCCCCAAGCTTGTGGGTCTGGCCGATGTTTGTCCGGCGGGCGGCAGGCTGCTATCCGCAGCGTGGGGAGCCCTGTGGGGAACTCCCGCAGGGCTCCAACAAGCTGCGGATGTCTGCCCGGCGCGAGGGGTGCTCTGCTTCAGGGCGCCCCTCGCGCCGGGTGGCAGGCTGCTATCCGTAGCCTAGACAGCCCTGCGGGAACTCCTGCAGGGCTGCCTAGGCTGCGGATGTGTTCCCGAAGCTCCGGGCGCTCTGCTTTCAGCGTGCCCGGCGCTCCGGGAAGCAGGCTGCTATCCGCAGCCTAGACAGCCCTGCGGGAACTCCCGCAGGGCTGCCTAGGCTGCGGATGTGTTCCTGAAGCCTGGAGAGCGAGAGGGGTCGGTGCGCACCGACCTCTCTCACTCTCCAAGCTTCAGTGAAAGCCTGCATTTGCCCCATAGGACGCACCCAGATTTCCCCTTCATTTTTGGAGGGGAAAAAATGCGTCCTATAGGGCGAAAAATACGGTATTTATAAATACCTGGATACACAAAAAAGAGTTCATGCATCTGTAAAACATAAGAAAGAAGGGGAGAACTAGCTACCTGTCTTGATTTGCTTCCTCATATCAATGAAGCTCCTGAATGAAAGATGTAGAGCTATCACAAGGAGAGGCTGTAAGGACTAGAGTCATAAAACTAGCTTCATAAAAACTGCAGAAATAGATCCGAGGTGCGATTCATACATCAGAATAGGAGCAAGAAGACTACTTCAAAATGGCAGCATATGGGCACCATTCCCTGTGAGTAGCCCTCTGTGGGAGCAGCTTTGCATCCATGTAATCTCAACTACACCAGCACAGCCTCTCAATGTTAGGGGATTATGCTAGTGCACTTGAAATGGCTAGAATTCCATCAGCATCACCCACCATGGAATGACACCCATTTAAATGTGTTAAAGACAGTGATGCTTGATCATTTTTGTTCCCCTTCTTTATCTTCTAGAACTCTCCTATGATGTTTGAGGCCAGCAGCCATCGTTTGACAAGGTATGGATGATATGGGTGCCTCGTTTGCAACCACAAGCGGCAAGATGCAAAAGGCTGGGTGAGCTGGGCCGCATTTATTTAAACAGTTAAACCCCAAAACGATTTGCATAAAGGGAACAAAGTGTGGGATCTAACTAAGAACCACACAGAGGTTGAGCCAACCCTGTCAAGGGCCAGGTCAGTCCTTCTACTCATTTCCTTAATCCCCACACTTTCAGGAAGGAAGGGAGATCTTTCTGCTCCAGCCCCTCTTGGGGTCCCAGAACTCCAGGCGCATGTTACAGGTTGGCCCCAAAGGCATTCCCTCACCATCAAGCAAGTTCCACAGCCCTTGAAGGCAGGTTTCAGGTCTACACCCTTCCCCTTTAAAGGTGCTGAAGGGTGATCACCAAACCTCAGCTACATCATAACTCCTAACACATCTACCAGCCAATGTGGCCCTTTGACCAATTTATCAACCACCACCTACTAAACACATCACTACAGAGCAGTAGGCCAACAAAAAAAATGACAATTTCCAGGGCTACTAATGGAGAACCTTTGAACTGCAAACATTTTTTTCCGGGTTAATGTATATTACAGTTTTCATAAATAAAAAAGCATATTTTATTAATCCAAAGAGATTGCAAGTGGCCATTTTCATCAGAAGCAGGTGAATAGAAAGCTCATACATTCCATGACCCTTGCAGAGTGACATTTCAGAGAAATGCGAAATGTCTATAAATAACTTTAATAAAGCATTACAGTGGATTGAGTACTATAATCTATATAAAAGCATTCTCTCTGCAACAATATATTTATCCTTTCAGCTTCTTCCTTTCCTCCCCAACCTTTTTTTAAAAAAAATCATTTGCCATAATAAAAGCAGAAGATTAATTTTGACGCACCGCATCTCCTTGAACAAAGTAGTACTAATTTTTGGATTAATTTATTTTTCCTGAGTAGAAGAAGTAGTCTAAATTTAGCCTGACAGAAATTGTTGCTGTATTGGAATGAGGTGTCTGAATGTGAGCAAGTGTGTGTGAGAGAGGCGGGGGCAGAAGGAGAGGGGAAACAATGAACTAAATCAGAAATATTCCACCATATTACCGGTAATCTCCAATAAAGTCAGAAGGGGGGAACTTAAGGAAAGGAAGCTAGGAAAAGAAAGGTAAGATCCACTGAGGATTCCTCGCAGGCTGATGTGCCAGGTTCTGCCCCACACCCATGATGTCACACCCATGACATCACATGGTGCGGTGCGACCTGGTGCAGCATGTGCATGACATCACACAGCATGGCAGGCCCCAGTGGGCCTCGGTGCACCATGTGATGTCACATGACAAGCTTAGGAGGATGACAGAAATGGCCCCAGAGAATGAGTGGTTGTCTAGGGAAACCCACCACTCCCCACCCCCCCACCCCAGATTTGCTGTTTAAAGGCAAATTGAAGGGGTGGAATTGGGTCGGTGAATTCTAACTATCATTTAGCGGGATAAAACTGCATGTAGACATTTGATCTCCAGGAATTTTCCCAGAGTTGCAAACTCTGCTTGTGACTTAAATGTAAAGGTAAAGGGACCCCTGACCATTAGGTCCAGTCGTGACCGACTCTGGGGTTGCAGCGCTCATCTCGTTTTATTGGCCGAGGGAACTGGCGTACAGCTTCCGGGTCATGTGGCCAGCATGACTAATCCGCTTCTGGCGAACCAGAGCAGCGCACGGAAACGCCCTTTACCTTCCCGCCAGAGTGGTACCTATTTATCTACTTGCACTTTGACGTGCTTTCGAACTGCTAGGTTGGCAGGTTCAGGGAGCTCACCCCGTGGCAGGGATTTGAACTGCCGACCTTCTGATCGGCAAGTCCTAGGCTCTGTGGTTTAACCCACAGCGCCACCCGCGTCCCTCATGCATGTCCAACTTGAAGTTGACTGTGATCCACGTTCCAATATAAAAACTGGCAGCGATCTACCACCCAGGGATGGGTGCAGGGTGAATGGGTGCTGGCTGCTTCCCCTGAGTGGACAGGAATGGGTGCAGGGTGGGAGACAGGGATGGGTGCAGGGCAGGTGGGCGGGTGCCGACAGGGCAGGGGTGGGTGTTCCCGCAGCATCAAAATAGCCCCTCCCAACATCTCCAGCGGAGGGCGGGTGGTGGTTGACCAGAATTCATTGCAGGATCTACCCATCGATCGCGGTTGATGCATTGGACATGTCTGTACTATAGCATTAAGTTAACATAGCCTTTCTTGATGGGATACATCAAGTGTACTCCTTTAAGTGTACACAAAACACTGTTCTATGGCTTAAATTAAGCAGATTAGATAGGAGGCCTTCTGAGAACTAAAGGCAAGTTATTCTGAACTCCCTGGAGGAAGAGTGGCATGCAAGTCTAAAAATAAAAGCTTTATCTCATTCACCCATACCAGGCAAGTTTGATCATATTGTTCTTCATTCCTATAGTAATTACTGAAAACGACAGCTGAATTAGGCATTCAGAAAAATAAAAATTGCATGGTATTTCCCTCCTGGGAATGAAATGCTTCATACGTTTGAATGCCTCCTCATGTTTAAAACAACAGCACACCATACTAAACAGCACATCAAGGAAAGATTTAGGCTGACAGTCAGCTTTCCACAGGCATGGAGATGTTTACAACAAAACATTGGGCCTCACAAATCACCACATACATTCTCAAAGGTCTAAAAATTAAATCTGAGCATCTCTGTTTCATAGAGCAGGCAGTCTCCCACAGAATGACAAAAACGGTTTTGTTATCCAACAAGTCGTTTGTCTGGGCTTTTTCCCTGCTATATCTCCTTTCTCAACCCTCACAGCTTGCATCAATGATTTCATGTCTGTTGTTGTACTGTAGGTTTCCTTGGGAGAAGCTTATTGGCTTTCCTTCTCCTCGTAAGGTGCAGTTTTAAAAATGCCGTACCCCCTTTCAAATTTAAGTCTTAATTATGTTAGAGTCTCATCTGGACGCTGCCTTTGATGGGCTTGTTCTACTGACAAGTAGGGCTTGAGGAGAAATTCAATTCAGTACACATTAAAAGCTGAAGCAGACAGAATGGAACACAGCTATCCCTCAAAATCTGCACTTATCTGAATTTTGCGATGTAGTTTTCCACCCAACCAAAGTTTACAAAAAAATGCATATATTAAGGGAAGTGTTTGTAAATATATATTAGTGTAAATTAATATATATATTAATTAGTGTGTGCAGAAACGTGTCCACATAAAATTATGTGCATATAAAATGTGTTATTTCTATTAGGAAAAATTCACACTAAAATGCTGATGCATTTGCTGCAAAATGCGGAATACTGAATTTGAGAACAGAAAAATGAAAATCAGGAGAACTGAAACTGACAGGTGCTCCATCCCTTAGAATCTGCTCCTTGAATTTCTTCAGATATCTCTCCCTTCCCCTTGCTTGTCTGGATAACTGCCTCTGTTAATGAACTAGTCTCTCACAAAGTCTTCATACACATCCCATACCATAATTACCAATGCTTCCCCATTACATTCTGAGTAAAAAATGTCCCTTAATATTGATGTTCCACTTTCCATGTGTTCTTTGTGAAATCAGATTTGAGAATACGTTTGCTGCAGATTAGGTCTCAAGGTCATACATATGCCATTTATTAAAATGAGCACAAGGTCAAGCACACAACCAGAAATAACGTTGTTTTTAAATGTGCTGGCTGTGATGTATGTATTCCATTACACTGTGCGTTAATTGGGTCCAAAGTGAAACACAGCCCTTATTTTGATAAATTTTGTGATGTTTATTAGCAGACTGGAACCAACATATTTCTAGGGGTGGCTTCTAGTGTCAGAACTACTTAGCTAAAAATCAGATTAAACATTCATGTGTTGTTTTAATTAGACTGAAATACGGGGGGGGGGGGGGGTGGATATTAGGAAGACTGAGAATTAAATATCAGATCTAGCCCAAGGGCAAAACTTAGATTTCTTTTTTAAAAGCATGAATGTTAGTTGTCATGCTGTGGCATGTGAGTAGGCTTGATAAGCTAACAGTTTTTTCACATACAAACACTATCCCCCCCCCACAATAAAATAAAATAACATTATATAACACTCTTAAACAGAATTAGAACTGCAAATACAATGACAATATAATTGCAGTTATTATTACCCACACTTGTTACCTGCCTTTCACCTGCGGGCTCCAGGATGGGTTGCCACAATTTCAATTTCAATATTAAAAACAGTTAAAATGAGTTTCAGTCACAAGAGTAGGATGGGTCCTGAAAAAACCCACATCTCAGTTGTCAAAGGCAAGGATGCAGAGGAATGTCTTCAGCATTCAACAAAAACTGTATAGTGAAAAAGTACTAGACCCACCTCTGTGAGGAGTGACCTTTCCTAGGTCACCACCAACCCAAATTTGTGTGGGTGGTGGAACTATGAAGAGCTTAACACCTGAGAGGGTCAGTAGGGAAGGAAGTAGTCTCTCAGATATTTGGGGCTTAAGTCCTTTGGGCTTTAAAAACTAGTGTGAACACCTTAAATTGGGTTCATTCAAAACAGAGCACATTGGAATGGTGTCAAGTTCAAGGGTACTTCCTCCATTCCTCACTTCATGTGGGCAGCTGAACAAACCAGGATTCAGCACTTAAGTACAGGGTACTGTATGTGTGCATTCCAGAAACTATGACTAATTACCTTAAAACAAAATCCAGGATATGGAGCCATGGTTTGAAATGGGCTTAATATCTCAACTTGTTTTGAAGACATTAGCCATAGTTTCTGGGTCCATACATAGCACGGAATTAGGGTTAAGTGCTGAATCTTGCCTTCTTCAGCTGCTTTATAGCATTAAAGGGGTTCCATGCCATTTGGACAATCTCTGGCTCATTAAGTCAGGATTTTTTATTTAGGTTTTCATGCAAATGTGGCCCACAGAGTTTATTTATGAGAAAGCGCAGATAGAAAAGTGACTCTTACAGTCCCATCCTATCTTAGTTTAGAATGGCTAAAGATACCGAAAAGTCCTTCGATTTAAAGGAATTATAGTGAAATTGTATGCATGTACATTGCAAATAATATACAGTGGAACCTCAGGTTGCAGATGTAATCCGTGACGGAGGCACGTCTACAAGTGCTGCGTCTGCACAGGTGCCAGGGTGATTTAGCGCTTCTGTGCATGTCTGAGCAGCAAAACCCGGACGTAACCCGTTCTGGTACTTCTGGGTTTCCCGTGGGCCGCAACCCGAAAACACGTAACATGAAGCGTCTGTAACATGAGGTATAACTATACATAGCAAATATGGCTGTGATGTTGTTGGACTCCCATCAGCCCCAGCCACCGCAGCCAAAGGTTAATGATGATGTAGTCCAATAGGATACAGAGAACTACAGTTTAGTCATCCCAGATGCTTAGGTTTGCAGCTTAAGTGTGTGGATTGCAAGCTCCCCAAGAAGAGGAGGTGGAATGCAAGTCAGATAGTATTATATGTATTAGAGTGGTTATAATTTCAATTTAGCAACTGAGGATCACTGTCCAGGCTCATGAACTCAAAGGTTCATGAATAATGGTTTTAACCATTACTGGATCAGCCTCCATAGCACAATAATAAATCATCAGTAGCTGAATATTGCACTAGCACTGTTAATAGGAGATATCCATGTAAGACAATGGGTGTATTCCAGAAACGATTTTATTTTTGAAACGGAAACAACTACCACTGACAAAACTTGCAGGAAGACTAGTTATGAACTAACAGTGCAGATGACAAAGTTAGGCACTATTAGTTTCCAGAAGGGGGAAGCAAAGAATAATAAACAGGGATAGCTTGCACTTCATTCAACTCCTGGCTACTAATGATCTCAGTGGAGTGGACGACATCTGGTCGTTTTTGTTTGGCTCTTGGCTACTTGCAAGGATTCTAATAAATCTCTTAAGATCCTAAACAATGAGACAAGAAGCTTGGTTTTCACCATTTTTGTGTTTTGTTTTTGAAGTAGGAAAGCTCATGTAATGATGGGTGCACAGAAAGCGTTAAGCACTGTTCGAACCATGATGAAACATGCTAAATTTTCTGAAATACAACAGGACAGGGTATTTGTAAAATACAAATGAAGTTGTCCTCTGTCAAGAGTTGGCAAAATGGATAGGATTGCTACAAAACCCCATTTCTGGATCAACACATTTTTTTGACCTTGCTCCAGGACAGGCAGTGGGACTGGTCAAGCTTGACAAGACATTTAAGTGCATGAATGTAATTAAAGTAAAATGTAATGTAAACAAAATTAAAGATTTTATGTAGATAGCAGCCACGTGGAACCCTGAGTAGCCTTGGGAATGTAAGCCATGCCAGCCCTACCATTAGACACTGAGAGACAGCTGCCTGAGGCAGTGATGGCCATTGGGGCTGGGTGGTGCACTAATTCCAGGAACCTTCTTATATTATCACATACAATAATTTCTTCCTGTTTGTTTTTACTTTTTTTCTCTGATAGAAATATGCCATGTCTGAAACTTGCCTGCCACTTACAGAGAGGCCCATAGCCAGAATTTCCCAGAGGCTCAAGGCCATCCATCTACTGCTACTTTTTGGAGAGATTCTTGCTACCCCAAAACCAGAAGACTGATTGTCAGTAGTAGGTTTTACCAAGCTGGTGACTGTTCTCTCTTCCTGACTACTATAGTTGTTTGTGCTTAAGAGTAGAGTGGCAATGAAACATCTCTCCCACTGATGCAAACTTTATGTTTATTGCCATCTCTTGAACAATCACCTAAATCATGGGTAGGCAAACTAGGGCCCGGGGGCCGGATCTGGCCCAATCGCCTTCTAAATCCAGCCCGTTGATGGTCCGGGAATCAGTGTGTTTTTACATGAGTAGAATGTGTACTTTTATTTAAAAGGCATCTCTCGGTTCTTTGTGGGGCCTGCCTGGTGTTTTTATATGAGTAGAATGTGTGCTTTTATTTAAAATGCATATCTGGGTTATTTGTGGGGCATAGGAATTCATTCATTCCCCCTCAAAAAATATAGTCTGGCGCCCCCACAAGATCTGAGGGACAGTGGACCAGCCCCTGCTGAAAATGTTTGCTGACCCCTGACCTAAATGCTCCAAAGTGGAACTTTGCCGCTGTTTCCAGAAACATTTAGTTACTGTATAATAATAATAATAATAATAATAATAATAATAATAATAATAATAATTTATTTATACCCCACCCATCTGGCTGAGTTTCCCCAGTCACTCTGGGCGGCTTCCAATCGAGTGTTAAAAACAATACAGCATTAAATATTAAAAACTTCCCTAAACAGGGTGGCCTTCAGATGTCTTTTAAAGATAGGATACTGTATAGTGGCATGTGGTCGGTGGATATGGGGAACTAGGCTAGTCCCTTAATTGTTCCCCTGGCACCTCCTTCCCAAAGCCTGGGGAGCTTGTGTCTGTCTTAGGGAGGGAATCATGATGCTCTGACGGGTCCAAGAGCCCTCCTGCCTGGCTTTGGGAAGGAGGCAGGAGGGCTACAGCATCCTGTCAGAAGCCTGATGCCTCCTTCCCAAAGTTTGGGAAGCTTCTGCTTGGTTCAGGGAGGGGAGCATGATTCTCTCTCACACAACATCTCTTCCTCCCCACTCCCATTGCCCTCAGACTCTGGCGCCTCTAGCCCTAACTATTCCTCAACGAAAAATTTCACCACATACCACTGTTACTGTGGCCCTCCGGATGCTGTTTACCCCAACTCTCATTATCCCTGGCCATTGAGCATTCTACGTGGGGCTGATGGGAAATAAATTCCAACAACGTCCAGAAGGCCATAGCTTCCCTAGCCCTGCTGTATGTAAGCACTGCCATTCACTGAGGGTACAAGAACAAATGAGTGTGTCTGATTGTTAGTATTCATTTATTAAAGGCGGGTGGCGCTGTGGTCTAAACCATAGAGCCTAGGGCTTGCCGATCAGAAGGTTGGCGGTTTGAATCCCTGTGATGGGGTGAGCTCCCGTGGTTTGGTCCCTGCTCCTGTCAACCTAGCAGTTCAAAAACACGTCAAAGTGCAAGTAGATAAATAGGTACCACTCCAGTGGGAAGGTAAACAGCGTTTTCGTGTGTTGCTCTGGTTCGCCAGAAGCGGCTTAGTCATGCTGGCCACATGACCCGGAAGCTGTACGCCGGCTCCCTCGGCCAATAAAGTGAGATGAGTGCCGCAACCCCAGAGTCGTTCGCAACTGGACTTAACGGTCAGGGGTCCCTTTACCTTTACCTTTATACTTCCCTTCATCTGAGAATCACAGGGCAGCTTCTAATATAAAGGCACAAAAAGGCACAGCATAGCAACAAACAAAAACAATACGCCTCTTCCCACATTTAGGGTGAGTTTGCTCATTTCACAGCAAGAAAGTAGGAGATCTTATTTGCGTTTGAGTTGAAATGCCATAAATTTTCTTAGAAAGTTTATAGCTTGAGGTGGCTGGTTAAAGACACACCTTTCCCCACAGGCCTTTGGAGAAGAATCCTGATAAGATAAATGGATTAGTTGCAGCGGCACAGTACATTCCTATTCAATGAGTTGCCATGAGTTCTGGAATTGTGAATTTTAAGGACTTTGCTATTTTGCAGGTATTATGTATTCTTGTTATCTTTTTTGACTTCATTATAAACCACTTTGTGGTAGCATGTCATGTCAATTAATATTACGTCTAAAGATGCATCTATAATTTATATTAACTCTGAAAGTAAGTTGCTTCATATTCAATAACATTTCCACTTCTTCTCTTTATAGTGTTTCATCTCCATATAGAGAAAGTACACTGGCGTATTGCCCACATCTAGTGTCCACAGCAAAGTGTACCCGCCATTGAGCTTGGGACTGGGCCGGGCCGGGCCGTGGTGTCGTTTGGTGGACAGAGCTGCTTCTGTCAGGTGACATGCCCTGTGTCCCTAGTTAACCTAGATAATAGTGCCCTGTCACCAGTATTTAAGTGAGATTCAACACCAGTCTGGTTGGTTTCTGCATGTGGAATGAGGGGAGAGGGCATCTTGCTCTTTTCCTCAGGCAGTGAATGGAACCCAAGGCAGAGGAGAAATTGACATCCTTCTCGCAATGCAGACAACCATTTCCATAATAAGCTTCTATTGGCTTTTCTAAGGAAGCATCCACTGGCACCAGCGAATGTATCCCTTGAATTGCAGGTAGCAGCTTCTAAGTGGGAATTCTAGATGGCACTGTGGGAGGTTCCACTTCCCATAACCCCATTGTCCCAAGGTTGCTCAGGGTTCCCTGTAATGTCTGCTTCCATAACTAAAATGTACATATTCATTGGTCATGCACATATGTACATATTCATTGGTCATCACATCAAGGTTGGTAGCCCTCATTCGTGCTGCCATAGCGCATCATCATACAATCCCTATACAGTGGTACCTCATGTAACAGACGCTTCAGGTTACAGACGCTTCAGGTTACAGACTCTGCTAACCCAGAAATAGTACCTCAGGTTAAGAACTTTGCTTCAGGATGAGACAAGAAATCGTGCGGTGGCGATGCAGTGGCAGCGGGAGACCCCATTAGCTAAAGTGGTGCTTCAGGTTAAGTACAGTTTCAGGTTAAGAACGGATCTCCAGAATGAATTAATAAGTTCAGGTGACCTGAGGTACCACTGTAAAATAATGAAATATGTCCAATGAAAACACAGTCTATTGGGTCACAGGTACATTATTTATGGTTATCTTTGGCATTCACTAAATAAAATGAAATGTGCTTGTGGAAGGGGGTGATTGGTTTTTATTTGCTTTTATTTTATTATGTATTTTGTGTCCTCATTTTGTATTTTTATGTTGTGAACTGCCCTGTAATCTTCGGATGAAGGGCAGTATATGAAACAAACAAACAAACAAACAAACAAACAAATCTCACTAGTTTTGTCCATGCACACACACATAATCAGATATAGATTGTATGAATAAAGAAATGGTCAAGAAAAATATGTTAAAATGTACTGTGGGAAAGCCTGCAATATTTTTTTTTTAAAGTAGATGTCTTGCAAAGATAATGTGAGCCAATGGATAGGTGACATTTAATTAAGCTTACTGACAAATGTGAAAAGATTCCAAAGTTTCCTTTTTAGACCTTCTTGAAATATCATGCTGCTGGCATCTTCATAAAATGCCACAGGTTTCTCAGATGCCAGGCGATCACATGCACCCGGTCTGAAACCGTGAATATCTGTATGGAAGATAGCCTTGCTTGCTTGCTTTTTCAAAGGAAATTAATGGGGCTTCAAAGATAGAAATCTTAGAGAGTTGATCTGCAAGAGCAAGTGATGTAGCGTTGCTACACGTTGTGCAAAAATAACTAAATGGATGAGAGACACTAAGAACCCCGATCCCATTATCTGCTGCACAAGGCCATAGACAGACAGCGTGTCAAGGAAGCTTTATCATTGCTCACATTTGCCTCTGGCCCTCCCCACTTCAGGCATGCGGCCCTCGGAATGTTGCTGAAAAGTGAATGCAATTCCCAGCCTCCAAAAGGTTTATTGCTATGTGCCCGAGGCATCAGGACCAGTCCTCATCCTGTCCTTTGTATGGGAAGAGCAGGATCATATTTTCTTACCAACCGTGGGTATGTATTTCAGATCAAATCTTTTTCATCATTGTCAACAGTTTTAAACAGTACTGACATCCACCTGCCTTCAGCCCTTCTGCTTTGCAATGGCATGGACTCAACCTAACCCTGAATCTAACCCTTGATAAATAAATTCAGCTTCATTTGGCATTTCCGATCATATCCGCTCATGATTTCACTGGTACAAGTGCATCGGTCTTTGAAAACCTGGCACATCTGTCAAGAAAAAGAAGGTAGTTTGTTGACAAGCCTGTTCTTGGTATGCGAAGAACAGGTTTCGGGAATCTGACAACTTGTATAGCTGTAAAATTATTATACTTTGGTTGTTCTGCCTTGATATAATCTAGCCGGAGATTTTGCTCTTCATTAATATTTACCGCACGTTAAAACTCCCCTATCACATCACAGAAAACTCAGCGCACAGTGTTGCTCTGTGAATGGAACAGCATGAAATGTATGAAGTGAGCATGCTTTCCCTTCTTACTCCACCCTGGCAGAAGGCGGGGAGAGATGTTCAGAACAGAAAGAAGGCAGGAAAATTCAAAACCAATGAGTCACATCTGTGAGGGCAATGAACTGAACTGAAATGACAGAAAACTTGGTTGTTCGTATACACCTGAGACAAGGGGGCCACACCTCAGTCTTAGCTGAAATGTGAGGAAATTGGTTCAAGGGGTGGACAGATGTTGATTTATTTTAAGTTACTTAAAGTATGCTGAGAAAGGAGTTAAGGGGAATAAAGTATAGGCAGAAGACTGAGTAACACTTGGAAAAAAGCAATCTGTTTTTAATGCAAATCTCTCTCTCTCTCTCTCTCTCTCTCTCTCAAATGGCTTTTCATTGCTGCCTGCTGATGTCATTTTTTTCCAAAACACAATTTCGGATAATATAAAAAACATATAACAGAATATATGTATGAGTCATGAACTAATGACCAGATTAATGTGACTTTGATCACCATGGTTGGCTAGTTTCTGCACTGAAGTCGACGGATTAAAAAAATCACAGATCAGCCCTCTGGAGCATTTTGTACAATTGCGGTTATGCTTGCTATTCAAACTCGGTAGCAGTTTGATGTTCCAGGAATGTACACAATCTGTATTTTTCTTTATACACTTTATCTTGCTTTGGGTAACAATTGTGTGCAAAAGAAAAGAAAGCCCCAGGGTTGTTTTAGTAATGATCTTTACTGCTTATCATTACTGCCTAGTGTAATGTGGACGGAAAAGGTCAGCAGGCATGGGGCTGTATTTCTCCTTCAAGCTGAACAACGCGGCGATTTGCATTCAGTCCTTTTGTGCCTTGCTACATCTGTGATCTTGAGGCAGGGGAACACAACAAAATCATTACAAGAAAAACTCAAATGAAGGTTCTTTAACCTTCAGATCGTTCTTTATCTTTGTTTGCTTAAATGAAAAGAAACCAACATATAAAACTGATGTGGCAACGTTGCTGTCTTGGGCTGCATTCCCCCCCCCCCCCAAGAATCATGAGAACTATAATTTGTTAAGGGTGCTGGGAACTGTAGCATTGTGAATGAGTAAACTGCAGTTCCCAGGATTTGGAGTGGGGCAGGGAGAATGTGCTTTAAATGTATGGCATGTATACAACCTTAGATACGACAAGAATTGAGACAAACACAGTCCCCCCCCCCCCATTTGCTTTAGAACAGGTTGGTCCTCCAGCATTCTGCATTATCTTCCCCATCCTGTGCCCTCCAGATCTTACTGACCTACAACTCCTGTCATCTCTGACCATTGCCCATGCGCCCAACAGCATCTGGGAGACCTGTCAAGGGTGCTTCCCAGCCAAGGAATGCGCAGGGCAGATAATTATTTATTGTCAAAGATAACGCTTAACAGTCGTTTCTACAGCTCTGGATATATACACAGACCAATCGATTGGCTAGGCAGCTATTCCCAGGTCTGTTCTTTAGGGAGCAGTTGCAGCAGTCACAATACAGTGGTGCCTCGCACGACGAAATTAATTCGTTCCGCGAGTTTTGTCGTCTTGCGATTTTTTTCGTCTTGCGAAGTACGGTGTCGGAAAAGTTTTGGAAAAGCTTCAAAAATCACCAAAGTCTTCAAAAACCTCAAAAAAGGCTACCACACCGCGTGCTATGAGTTGCTCCTCGAAGTCAAGTCGCAACTGTATTAACGGTGTTAAGAAAAAGGAAACAAACTTGCAAGACGTTTCCGTCTTGCGAAGCAAGCCCATAGGGAAAATCATCTTGCGAAGCAGCTCAAAAAACAAAAAACCCTTTCGTCTTGCGGGTTTTTTGTCTTGCGAGGCATTCGTCTTGCGAGGTACCACTGTACCTGGGATAGCTCAGCTGGTAGAGCATGCAACTCTTAATCTCAGGGTTGTGAGTTCAAGACCTATGTTGGGCAAAAGATTCCTGCATTGCAGGGGGTTGGACTAGATGACCCCCAGGGTCCCTTCCAACTCTACGAGTCTAACAGGGGGCTGCCCGCCCTCCACCAGTTTAAATAGCTTCCCCCAACAGGCTGCATGCATTCAGCCTGAGACTGAGCCTGCATGGAAACTTTCTCTGCTCCTCCCACTTCAATCCCCTCCTGGTTCTGGGAGACAGCGCAGCAGGAGAGGGTGGGGAAGCACGTGGCCCTTCACTTGCCTGACCTGCTTCTTCCTCCTTTTCTCCTGGCCCATCCTGTGCTCCACCCTCCAGCGCTGAAGCTTCCCCTGCTTCTGCCTCTTGCCTCCTAGCTGGTACAGTTCCCCACAAATCACTCACCCCCTCTCCCAAGAGGGACTCCTGATTCCCTGCCCCCTGGTGCACACTCACTAGTGGCCTGCCAGTCCCTGACAAGACCACAGATTCTCTGCTGCAGCTTTAGGAAGAGGTGGGACATGATCTTTTACCTTTCACTTGCAACCTTTGACTAAGCAGATGTAATCCGCTCTTCTCGGCATTCTTTGAGATAGGGTTGGTACTGCACAGCCATCTTCATTGTACTTTTATGTTGCAATGTCGATGGATCTCTCTCTCTCTCTCTCTCTCTCTGTGTGTGTGTGTGTGTGTGTGTGTGTGTTTAATAGCTGCTACTCAAATATTTTCAGAGACGCTTAGTATCCCACTGGTAGGTGGGTAATGGACGGTAGTAAAGAGAAAGTGAGTGCAAATGGGCTCCCACAAAGGACAGTTTGAAAAATCTTCCCAAGAGGAAAACAAAACAAAACAAACCAGTAAACAGGAGGGTACTGTAGTGTCATGAGGGTATAAAATCACATCATCCACCCAGAATTGGAAGCAGACACATCTACTTTCCATTCAGACACTGATATGCTGATCTACTCTTGCATTTCCAATTTGTTTGTTTCTTTTCCATAGAATTGCAGAGTTGGAAGGGCCCACTAGGTTCATCTAGCTCAACGCCTTGCAATGCAGGAATCTTTTGGCCCAATGTAGAGCTTGAACCCGCAGCCCTGAGATTAAGAGTTAAATTAAACTGCAAGAGTTAAATCCTTTTCCATGTTATAACTGTTTTCATGATAGTGGCATGTGGGAATACTCCTGCAAATTAAAATCTTCTCACGAGGCACTTGAGCTTGGAGTTACATTACCCTGAACAATCATCAGGATAAGAACATTCCCCAAGGAATACTACAACTGCTGCTTTGCCACAGTTGGCTGCGCAGTGTATTTGGCTTTAATGCAACACATCTATTTTTCAGCAATGAGCGCCAGGAGCACAATCTAACATCCTCTTCGATAGCTTCAGGAAGCTGGGAGGGGGGGGGGGGATAGAATAGATGCACAACTCAGATTTCTACCACATCCAAAACCATTCATCCACTGCGTTTCACTGGCATGAAGGAGGATGCCAATTTGGTAATGCTAACATGTTTCATTGGAGGAAAAGACCAAAACTAATTGGGAATGCTTCAAGCCATTACGTGAATGAAATTCTGCTTGGGGATATGTATTTTCATATCTTTAACAGAAATTGTAATTCTCAAAGTCAAAAGAGTTTTTCCCCACTTTGTCTTTGTCTTTGTCAAGGAAATGAAAACAGAAAAATACAGGAAATAAATGGTTACTTAAGAATACAGTCATTTTCCTCTCTCTCTCTCTCTCATTGTGGTGATAAATCATTTCCTGTTGTTCTTCCATTCTCCAGCTAAGCAGTACAGTATTTCAAGTCCCACATCACGGCCACCCCACCCCACGAGCTGTTGCTAAGTGAAAATACAACAATGTTGGCAACAGTTTGAGAAGTCGGAGAGCTACATTTAATAGGCAGACAGCCTATTAGCTTGGCAGCAAGTTAGTAAAACTACCGAGGCTTCAATGCTGGTTGTTTCCATACAAACACCCACTCAGCAGCAAACATGCACTGTTTGGCAGCCAACACACATTCATCCAAAGGGATTCCAAACTCTGTTTTGTTGTTTTATTTATCCATCATGTGCTCTTCAAGGCTGGGACAGGGAGCCCACACTTGCTCCTGAAGGCTGAAGGCCACCCTTTTCAGTCTGTTTCCCCCTAAACTGGCTCACAGCATAAACTTGTACTCCCTCACTCATCCACAAAGACATCACTTCAACACAGCCAGAATTTGTATGCATCCCTAAAGTTCAAAGCAAGCTGGGAACAAGAATACAGGTATTGTTTCCTTTTCCTGACAGCTGTTTTCCGATTTAGTCTTTGGGATTCAAAATGCCTGTGCTTCCCTGCAAAGGGAAGCTTCTGCTGCTTCACAGAGCATCTTACAGAAGTGACAACTTCGTTGTCTTCTACCCTTTCATGGGATGGGAAACTAGATGTCCTGCCTGCCAGAAGCACTACATAGGTATCATACCTATCTATGAAAGGACAGCAGGTGGCTCAGGTACTGGGCAAAACAGGAGATTGTAACTTTCTCCAAGACTGGGGGTCTTGTAGAAGACACACATTAACACCAGTGTACATAGCAAGCAGCAAGAAGGCAAACTGCTAGCTTAAAGTTAATGGTGCCTATGCAGGTTCAAGGACTTGAAAGGCAATCACATCCAAGCCACACAGTGTGCATACGGACACCTCAAGTGTTATGTTGGCATGATGAGGTAACATTTACAAATCTTTAAATCAGTATCTGATGAGCTCAGACACAGAGTTTCCCACAATGCATGGAATCTAATATATGGCTGCAACAAGATTACTTATAAAACGTTTATCCCACTTAATGTAAGAGAAATCTCTAGGCAGTTTACTTAAAAACAATGGGTTGTATTCAGAGTAGTGCTAAGAAAAATCATTCTGTCAGCACAAAGATTTCTCCTCCTCTCTTCTTGCCATGCCCCACTCCATCTGTTTTGGAATTTCCCCATTTTTCCACAGCAGAATTATTTAGCTGAATACTGCCCAATAAAAGTACAACATTCAATAACATTTTCTAAAAACTGAATAAAAAACAAAATGATGCTGCATATCACAAATAAGACTAAGCAATGCAGAATCCAAAACATGGGATATTAAGAGTCAAGAGTCCACGAAAGCTTGGGTAAATATAGACATTCTAAAGAGACGATTACAGGTCACTACTGTCTTTGCCTCAGTTTACCTGAGGGAGAGCATTCCAGAGGGCGGCTGCTATCACTGAGAAGCTCCGATTCCACGTTGTCACCTGACCTTTTCTGTTATAGCAATGACCTTCTGAAACTTTAGCAGGGTGGAGAATTTTACCAAAGATAAGCTCTGACAAATTAGATTATACTGAACATTGTAAAAACTGATAGGTAGTATAGATTTGATATGGTATCTCCTGTGGAGCTAACAGGCAACTGATTCTCTGAGACACACAAAGCTGTCTTAAAGGAAGTCACAGGAGCTTGTGCCTGTATTCCACACACAATCCAGAGATCTATTGCACACGTTTCTTTTGCCCCTGAAAAGTACTTCTTGAGAAACTGGTTTCATTCTGGAAATAAAAATTGCTGCATTACCCTGTAATGTGTCTATCAGAAAACAGTTTTATGCAATTCTGGTAATGTGGGGTGTACCCACACTTGCCCAGTGTTGTTGTGGATGGCTGCATACCAAGATGAGTTTCTGTGCTACAAACAGGTTAGTGTGGATGCAGTTTCAGTTGTGAAGACCAGTCATTCATATCTGTGAATAGGATCTGGCAACTTCTGTTTCAGTCTATCTGAAGAAGTGTGCATGCACACAAAAGCTCATACCAAGAACAAACTCAGTTGGTCTTTAAGGTGCTACTGGAAGGAATTTTTTTTGTTATATCTGTGAATATTTTGTGCCATCCCAGCTCTTTCCTGACATTTTGAAGGGTTGTCAAAGCCCTAGTGGATGCTTCTTCCCATATGGCAAAGGCACTTCCTTTACCTTCTCCCCCCCCCAAAAAAAAAGCTCTTCCCCCATTCTTCCAGGATGTTTATCAGCTCTGTTGCCATTACTGCTGCCATGATGCAACCATTGAGCAACTTTGCTTGATTCTTTCCTCCTGGATCTCAGTTCTCTAGGGTAGGAAACCACTGCTTTCAGTCACTCTCAGTGGAGTAGGTCCTGCAGGAAGGAGACGGAGAGCAGGTGCAGATGAGTTTATTTTGACTCTGATTATGGCAGCACAATGGTCTCAGAAGGTGTGTGAAGGAGGATGAAGGTGTATGAGTGAGGGAGATAGACCTGAGCAATTGAACAGCCTAGTTAGCATGACAGGATGTTCCAAAGCTTGGGGACCATTTTGTATGTAAAGAGTTGAACTTACCTTGGATTCATTTATTAAATAAATAAACAATTTGTGTTGATTGTGGGCACAATCAACGGCTTGAACAATAACTAAAACAGCTCCCTTTCTGTTTGCTTGCCTGGTTACCTGGAACGGATTCTAATCACCGCAGGCAAATAAGCAAGTAGCTACTTAAAAGCCCATCTTAGCTTCATGTGACATGTTCGTGAATGTGGCAATGAAATGTGTCCTTGATGTAAGAGAAAAAGAGAAGATGAGGCGAAAAAGGTGACAAATATTAAAATGATTTAGAAACACATCCAGGTTTCACAGGAGAAAACAAAAATTGTTTCAGGAACTACCAACAGCTTGGTGCTTTTTTCATACAATATTAACTGTAAAAAAAAAAATGCTGAAGATTGACGAAAACAAATGACAACAATGTGACATTTAGTCATACCAAGTGATTTATTGCAGCTCAGTAGTTAATGCTGAGTTGTTCCTTCCTTGGCTTAAATTCCATTGTGCCAAGTTTTGGAAACACGCTGTTTAAACACTGTGTGTGACTACACGGTTTGCCATTTCTGATACAAACTTAACTCCCATTCTGTTTTCCTCCCAATACAAACATAGGCGCCGACTCCATGGGGCTTGAGGGGGCCCGAGCCCCCTCAAAAATTCGTTTGGGGGGGCTCCGCCCCCCCAATAATCTCCGGCGCCCCTCCAGCAGAGCGCCATCGCCGCCCCTCCCCCAGCCCAAAATGCACAGGGAGGGGCGGGCTGCATGCCTCCTGCCCTCCCTCCCGAGCAAAAGCTCCACCCAATTTCCTTTGGAGCTGATTAATAGGCGCAGCACGCTCTCCCCTATTCGCTCACGAGGAGGCGGCGCCACTTTATTTGCATATTCATGAGCTTATTTATTATTCATGAGCTTTCCCGGCCCCCCCCCCCAATATTTTTTATAAGTCCGCGTCCCTGAATACAAACATAAGTAGAGCCTGATGGATCAGGGCAATGGTCCATCTAGTTCAGCCTCCTTTTCTCCTGTGGGAAAACTGCAAGCAGAATTCAAGCATAAGCAAACTCTTCCCCTTTAGTGGTTTCCACCAACTAGTATTCAGAAGCATTACTGTCTCCAGCTATGGAGGAAAAGCATTTCCATCATGGCTAGTTGCCATTGATAGTCTTATCCTCCCTAGGTCTCCCAAACAAGCTGATATAAGAGTGTTTCTCCGTCGGAAAGGCAGACATGTATGTAAAGATCATATTAACTGTAACTGTTGTTGTTTTTCAGAATGTTTTAACTGTTTTAGAGAGTTTTTTCATTTTTAATTTTGGGTGTGTTTGCTGCCCTGCAGTCCTTCGGGAGGAAGGGTGGGAAACAAATTTTGGCAAATAAACCCATTAAATAATATGGGAATAAAACACATGGGCCTGCCTTTTGCCAAACAAAACATTGTTTTAAATCCATAGTACGGAAAGGGAGATCCTTGCATTATGCTGGCACAAACTCTGTATAATGCTTTCCAGCAGGGTCAGAGTGTAACAGTCCAGTAAACTTAGCTGGTGACAAATAACTGGAATTATTTTAATTGTTAAGCGCAAACAAAAACACCACCCACCCACACCAAGGTTCTCCTGGAGCTGGAGAAATCAAATCCTGAGTAACCACTAAATAATCATTTTTGAAGTTCAATTTATGAGGGAACTTAATATTTGTAACTTTCTATAGTATAAAATATCCCTGCACCTTGTCTGTGCAGAGGAGAGGCCCTAGCCACCACTCTGAGGCTTTATTTTATTTTTTACAATCAAGTGATGTATAAATTTTATGAAATAAAATAAATAGCTCAGTGCTATTCAAAGACATGATGCCTACCAGGCAACAATACTTTGCAATGCTCACTAGCAACCACTCCATAAATTAAGACCACATTTGACCAGCTCTCCTCCCCCCCCCCCCTTCCAGAGCTAAGGAACTTTTGGCCCTCCGGGTGTTCCCAAACTCCTGACTTTCATCATCCCCAGTCAGAATGGCCAGTTCTCAGAGATGATGAGGTTGTAGTCTAGCTGCATCTGAAGGACAAATTCCCCATACCTATTTTTACTAAGACAGCACCTCTGATCTAAGCATGTGCAGTCTGTTATTATATTAGCCAGACGTAACCTGCCAGAAGAGGTTCAAACATCCTCACTTGATGAGATGTCTGGCTTGTGTGAAGCATCCCTCACAGATCTAACACTACAGTACTAGGTTGTCTCAAAGGGTTGTGTCCAACTAAATGGAGTGGGTCAGTGTAGACTCACTGAAATAATTGACCCTAAGTTTGCCATGTCCATTCGATTCGATGGGTCTGTTGGCTACAACATATATAAGGCTGGCCTGCCCTCACAACATCCAGAGAGCAAGCAATGGCTTATCCTGTGTATTGCATTTCCGACAACCAGCTGAAGATCGCGCACGTGGTTCTCTCCTCCCAAGTTTATCATCAGGCCAACATTTCAGGCTGCGCGTGTGAACTCTGGAGATAAGGGCGGATTTAAACCCGAGCCTCTCCGAAAGCCAACGGCGGGATCTCCCAGCCATCCCTTCCGCCACCACATGCGGACACAAGATGACCCCGTTGGCCTGCCCACCTCAGCCCTGCCAAACTCTCCGTGTAGCTAAATCTCTAGCCAAATCCGGGCCCCTTCCGCTGTGATCTGAGCAGCAGGCCTGTGATTCCACACACGGCTCCCTTCGCAGATGGAAGAAAGCCCAGCTGCGCCACACCCGAGCCGGCGGCTGCCCGCGGGTTTCCTATTACTTCGGGGCATGACTCAACGCTGGTGTCTTCTCCTGGCCACCGGGGTGGGCGGTGCTCTCCCTCGCCTCTCCTTCCATTGGCTGCCGGAGCTCGGCGCCCACTCCGCATTGGCCGCCCTTCTCCTCGGGGGGCGGGTCTCCGAGCGAGTCCCCTTTTTGGCTGCGGGGCTGCAAGTTGCGGGCCGCTTGTTTTGCAGCTGAAGCGGAGAGGGCGAGGAAGGAAGCTCGCGGGAAACGGGGTCGCTCGCTCCATCCTCTGAAAGGAGGGGGGAAACAAGGAAAGGACCCGAGCAGGGATTGGCAGCGCCGCGAAGTTCGCCTCAAGTCTCGGCGGGCAGCAGCAGCAGCTGTCGACGGCGGGACCATGACGAGACTCGCCCTCCTGGTGCCTTTCGCCGCGCTGGTGCTGCTGGCGGGACGCGGCCGAGGTAAGGAGCGCTGCTCGGCCCTTTCCCCCTCGCGCGCCTCTAGCCTTGGATGCGGGGCGCTGCTCGGCCCTCTCTCCCCCAGCCCGAACAAAGGCTCCGGGAGAGCGGCAGGAAAAGGGGAGTAGCAGCAGCGGCGCCCGGACGGGAGGCGCCGAAGGGACGCCCACCCCCTGCCCGCCGCAGCGCCGCTCCCCGCAGCCTTTGTGCTGCCAGCCTCGAGGAGCGGGCGAAGGGAAGCCCGTCTGCACATGCTCCAAGACATCCTCTTCTTCGAAGGCTCGGCTTACCAAAAGAGTCCCCAGATGCAGGGCTTTTTTTCTGGGGGTACCCCTAAAATTTTTGAGGTTTTTTTGTACTTCTGTCCATTTAGTGTATGTATTTTTCCCGATTTGAACTATAAAATGGTGCTTTTCTGGAGTCAAAATGAGAGTATCCCTAAACATTTTTTCCCAGAAAAAAAATAAATCACTGCTCAAATGGATCCTAGAAGAGGGGGGGGGGGGGAGGGAATGGGAATCGTAACGGAGTGACAGGCGTTTGATCCAAATTGGGCTGTAAGCAGCCTAGGCGGCAAGTTGTTGTTTTTGTTATGTATTTATCGACACCCTGCCTTTTCCCCTGATAGGGACACAAGGCAGATAAAATAAGAACAACTGAAAACATAGTGGGCAATAATAATAAAAAAACCCCAATTAAACATTAGAGTCTGGGACACACTTCCAAGAAGAATAAGCTGATGGTTTATCTTTAGGCCAGTGGACAGGATCACACCCACAGGGGTGCCAGGTTGAATAAAATATGGGGGGGGCAGGTAAGCCCTGCCCCGCCCAATCACATGGTGAGGCACACCCACACTATTTGAATGGCAGTGCCCATCAGCTTGGGGGGCCCTGGCCCTCTGAAATATGGGGGCAGCCCATGGACATAGCCAAGGGGGGGTCAGGGAGGGGCAGCTGCCCCCCAAAATCAATAGAAATAAAAATATATAGCTGAGATTCTCCCCACCCAGTGAAAGGCCTGCTCCCCCCAACAAAGGTCTCCCCCGCAACAAAAATCCTGGCTACACCTTGGCCCCCAGGAGTTGGCTCCTGTGGTACCCAGGTGTTGTCCTAATATTGTAGAATTATTCTCCCACTTCACCCCTTAAGCTTGCTCTGAAAGGAGAAGGGATTGTGCCTGCATCATGTCTACATTCAAAAGAGATGTCAGTGTTAAGATCTCGGATAAGCATGTGTTTTCTGGCTTCACTTTCCTGTTAGACTTGCCCACAGGTCTTTGTATGGAGCCTTTCCCCAGTTGTTTAAGGACCTGGTACTATAAACTTGGTAGTGCCTATCCCGATGCAGAGCGAATGGTACTGAGTAAGGTGGCTGGGTGGGAACTTAGGGTAAAGTGTGAACTGGAGGGTGTTTGTGGAAATTCATTCTTCCTGTTGGCTGCTTGTGCCAGACTCTGATTTATTTATTTGCCACTGAATTAACATCCTAAACAAGTAGGAAGGTAGCCTTGAAATCTATTATCCTTTTATGGGGTAGGCTTAACTGCAACCTAATATTCTTTGGACTTGTATATTTTCACTGGGGGAAAGGCAATATAGAGTGCAGCCCTATATGGAAAGGCAATATAGAGTGCAGCCCTATATAGGTTTACTTAGGGGGAAGTCTCACTGAGTTTAGGGGGCCTTGCTCCATAATAGGTGCATTTAGGATTGCAACCTATGTCTGCTTTTGGCTTAGCTATGTTATTGTTTGGGACGTGGGTGGCGCTGTGGGTTAAAGCCTCAGCGCCTAGGACTTGCCGATCGAAAGGTCGGGGGTTCGAATCCCCGCGGCGGGGTGCGCTCCCGTCGCTCGGTCCCAGCGCCTGCCAACCTAGCAGTTCGAAAGCACCCCCGGGTGCAAGTAGATAAATAGGGACCGCTTACTAGCGGGAAGGTAAACGGCGTTCCGTGTGCTGCGCTGGCTCGCCAGATGCAGCTTTGTCACGCTGGCCACGTGACCTGGAAGTGTCTCCGGACAGCGCTGGCCCCCGGCCTCTTGAGTGAGATGGGCGCACAACCCTAGAGTCTGTCAAGACTGGCCCGTACGGGCAGGGGTACCTTTACCTTTACCTATGTTATTGTTGTATAGTGACAGAGGTACTGAAGGAGGATTTTCCATGGCTATGGAATAACCATTCCATGAGTATAGAAAATGCAGTATTATTAGCAGACTATTAACATACAACGGGTCCAGTTAAGGCAGGCTTCCTCAACCTCAGCCCTCCAGATGATTTGAGACTACAATTCCCATCATCCCTGACCACTGATCCTGCTAGCTAGGGATCATGGGAGTTGTAGGCCAAAAACATCTGGAGGGCCGAGATTGAGGAAGCCTGAGTTATGGACTAACTGTGACTGCTAGTCACATTATTTGAGCTGACTTCTTTGGAAGACATTTATTATGAGGATGGGAATTGCCCTTTATGTGATTCAATAATTGGGAGGGGGAATGCACATGATACTAGAATTCCATCCTTCTGTGACATCTGGGGACACCCCCCCCCCCCCGGAATCACCACAGTTTTTGGAAAAAACATGTGCACACCTATAGGTGAAGGATGCATACAGCTGTTTTGTGGTGGAGTAGATCTAAGAGTGCTATTTTAAGTATGACAATATATTCACACTTAAGTGGTAATCTTTGTCAGAAGCAGCCCTGATGTACTGGAAGAGCAAAATTGTCTTCTCTACAGCATATTATTCTATCATCATTGTCATCATCATTATTTTTAAAAAACCCATTTGTAACAGGACTTTCTTCCTTGGAGATCAGAGCTTGGTTATTGCTCAGGCTGCACATGATGTTTTTCTTTCTTTTTATTATCTAAAGTAGTCTCTCAAGCTGCAATGCCCTGTGGGAGAGGGGGGAGCATTTTAACCCTTTCCATTCTCTTGCTTTTGCACACCTGCAAATGGTCCTAGAGCTGTGTTTAGCTTCTTTATTCTGTCTTCCCCCCATGAACTACAAGCAGCTATGTGTGGACAGTAGCATAGTTAGTGGTGTGCACCGGGAGTAGGAGGGCTGTAGGGTGTCACGGGGGTCTATAGGGCAGCACGGGAGGGAGTGTGGCATGGGAGCTGCTGTACCTGGGGATGGGATTCTGTGCCTCAGGGGAGCTTGCAGGTAGCACAGCAGCTGCTGGGCATTTCGGGTGCTGTGGGGTAGAGTGGGGGTGGAACTACTTCCCATCCCTGAAATCGGCGACTGCCCTAAACAAACTCAGCAACTGTGGTCTGCCCCAGGTGCCGGTGTGTGTGTGGAGGTGAAAAAGCATCAGAGGGCCAAGGGTTAAAATGTTCTATGACACACCTCCTCCTCTTTACACTGATTAGCATCATGTTCAGTTTGTCTCTTAGCATTAGAATGACCCACTGAGTTAAGTTAGGCTAAAATATTCTACTGACTTGACCAAAAGCACTCCTTGAACATTGAAGTTGAATGTATAACAAGTTGAGCAGTGCAGTTGTTTTGCTCTAATTTCATTATGTTTAACCAGACAGGGAAATAGCTTTCCTTGAATGCCTTTCCATTTTGGAATTCTGACCCAGATAAATTCCCATTTTAGGCAGCGCAGCTAGCTACACAACTTAGTTCTCTGTGACAGGACCAAGTTTTAAAAATGCATTTACTCTTTGTTAGGAGAACATAGGGAATCCTTATTCTATTAGAGACCTTTAAAAAAGTTTAATACCATAGTTTATTATCCACCACCTAAACAAGTTTATTTGGACATAAATCTAGATTTCAATGGTACCTGTATCTGGGTAATATGCTTGGGATGGCTGCCTTGAACTTTACAGTCTTTCTTGGCCCAAACCATTCATCTTCCTGCTCCTGTTCCTGTTCCTGAGAGCCAGTGTGGTGTAGTGGTTAAGAGCGGTAGTCTCGTAATCTGGGGAACTGGGTTCGCGTCTCTGCTCCTCCACATGCAGCTGCTGGGTGACCTTGGGCTAGTCACACTTCTCTGAAGTCTCTCAGCCCCACTCACCTCACAGAGTGTTTGTTGTGGGGGAGGAAGGGAAAGGAGAATGTTAGCCGCTTTGAGACTCCTTAAAGGGAGTGAAAGGCGGGATATCAAATCCCAACTCCTTTTCCTCCTCCTCTTCTTCTTCTTCTTCTTCATCTTCTTCTTCTTCTTCTTCCTAAAGTGAGCATTATAGTTTTCCAATAAACAATTTTAGAACTGACTCGCACACATGTAAGTACTGTACTTGGATCCAACTTCTGTGTGACATGTACCACCTCACTGGAACTGTTATGACTGTTCACTTACTGCATGTTAGGCATATTAATCATTTCCTTGCCAACTATCAAACAACAGAGTCCTACAGTAGTATGTAGGTTGGCAGGGAAGTAACATATTGTTTTGCAATTAAATGTTTTCTCACTTCTCCTTGCAACAATGGGCAAGTAGAAATTAATATTTGTCAGCTGGTAACCTGCCAGTGCATGTGCATGCTGCATAAGCACAGGCAAGATGCAGCGCTTCCTCTGGATACTTGGAGAGACTTTTTGTGTTATTCATGAGGCTACAGTATGACAAGTGAAACATGGGGGAATAGAGAGCAGCTGTTGTGCGAGTTGTCATAGATGGTTGCCTATTGCTTCTGTAGGCAAAATCCCCAATTAGGAGTGAGACCAAGCAATAAAATGCAATGATTAATGGGAGCAGTTAGGAACATGGAAAGCATGCCTTCTACTGTGTCAGAGCTCTAGTTCATCTATCTATTGCCTATGCCTACACCAGAGGTGGGGAATTTTCTCAGCCCAAGGACTTCATACCCTCGTGGCAGCCTTCTGGGGGCTGCATACCAGCAGTGGCCAGGAGCAGAGGCAGAGCAATGGAGATGATTCTTGCCTTTGTACAGTAGGGTATATTCCAGCCACAAAATGCCTGGGTTTTGCACACACTTCTCCATTCAGTCCAGCAAGAGGCATTGGTTCCAGGACTCATTTCAGCCAGGCAAAAGCACTTGAAATGGACAACAAGCATGGCTGCTGGGGGCCGGCCTGGGGAGAGTCCTGAGAGCTGGAGAGAGGCTTGGGGAGTTGCATTTAGTCCCCACTCATGAGGTTCCCCCATCCCTGGCCTACACTGACCCACAATGGCTCACCCAAGTTTTCAGAATGGAGACATTCCCAACCCTGACTGGAAGCTCCAAGGATTGAACCTGAAACCTTCTGCCTGCAGAGTTTGTTCTGCTGATGAGCTGTGGCCCCACGTCACAGAATTCCTGTGTGAGCTTGTTGTCCTAGCAGAGATTGCCTTACCATTTAGCTATTGCCCACTTGGTTATAAGGTGTTGCATCAGGTTCCAATTATGTTAGCAAGTGGGAATCTTATAGGCGCAGGGATGTTTAAAACACGACAGCTTAGCAGAAATATTAGCACTATTGTATTTTATGTTTATTGTTCTGGGGATAAAAGAAAAGGAGCAGGGTATAAATATGTTAGTACTGAACTGGCATCCTGCCCACCTAGCAGTTCGAAAGCACGTCAAAGTGTAAGTAGATAAATAGGCACCACTCTGGCGGGAAGGTAAATGGCGTTTCCGTGCGCTGCTCTGGTTCACCACATGCTGGCCACATGACCCGGAAGCTGTACTCCAGCTCCCTTGGCCAGTAAAGCAAGATGAGCGCCGCAACCCCAGAGTCATTCACGACTGGACCTAACAGTCAGGGGTCCCTTTACCATTACCTTTTTACTGAACTGGCAACATGCAATAATATGTATTGTAGGAAAAATCCTAAAAATACAGCAATTAAATTAATCCAGCCTCCTGTCCATAGTACAGGCAAATGAAAGCATAAATGCAGCTATTGTAAGTTCACAAGGCAACAGCAGTGCATTAGCTGCTTTAAGTATAGGATCTTTCTCCTACAAACCTGCTGTCAAAAGAACAAAAAGGAGGAACAGCATCTTTGTTGGAAGACAAGCTGTTAGGCAATTCATTCCAGATGTTTGTTTTCCTCAACCCTTATTGAATAAACCTTGAACTTTTGCCAGCAGCTTTGTGTTTACTGGGTATGTTTATCCTGTGGATTGCAAATGGTCCACCTGCTCTCTCCTCATTCCTTTCCCCGACTTGTGCAAGGAATATAGCCCATTTCCAGGGTGGAAGGAAGCAATGGATGATGATGGCAGGTGAAAGAAAATAGAGAGGCATTCAGCACTGAACCTTACAGTCAACAATGAGCACAAGCTTCGCATTAAGTGCTGTCTGCAGATATACATTGGTGTTACCCAGAATGAAACTGTATCACACTCCAGTGTGGGTAAGACTGCCATGTTAAAAGCCTGGGCATCATCTTAGGTGCTGCATCTTTCTGTGCATCTGTCTGAGGAGGACACATGATGCATCTGCCTTGGGGAAGCTAAGAAGGGCTGGATCTTGTCAGTACTTGGGAAACCTTGGCTTCCATGACGTCATGGAAGACAGGTGGCACTCACACAATGCAATAAACATTGTAAAGATTTTAAAATCACACCCAGTAAGATAGAATTGGAAACCTATTGTATTCTTAACTGATTGTAGTGATACAGTTACAGATTTGATTTAAAGATATTCTGTTGACTTGTGAAATAGCTGGGGCTCCGTTCTCCTTCCATGACTTCCATTAACAGAAGTGAAACTATTTGATACATTCCTGTTAATTACAACATGGTGGTGTAGGTTTTCCTGAAAACAATCAGTGCAAATATGGATAATTTGTAGTGGAAAAATTGCTGGTGCCCTAATACTGATCTAGTTAGCATGCCTGTTTTGCCCTTATTTGGTATACAAAGCCCAAAAGAGCTCCTTTGAAATGACCAAGTTTGCCTAATAATGCATCTGCAATTGGCATCCATTCTTTGTTACCAATTAACTCGAGAGATCTGTAGGGTGGCAACACGAGAATGGGCCTTCTCTGCAGTGGCTCCCCCATCTGTGGAATGCTCTCCCCGGGGAAGTTTGCCTTGTGCCTTCATTATACACTTTTAGGGGCCAGGCAAGAACGTTCCTTTTTAACCAGACCTTTGGTTGATATGATTGACATCCTGTGCCCTTTTAAAATGTGGAAGTTTTTTTTGGAGGGTGGGTTATTAGGTTGTTGATTTTATTTTGATTATATATTTTGTGGTTTTATATTCTGACTTTGTTCTGTGAACCACCCTGAGACCTTCGGGTATAAGGTGGTATATAAATTTAGTAAATAAATAAAACTTTTGCAATGGACATCTTTCTGCAGAAAATTTTGCACTCCCATCACTATTACTAAATTATTGGAGTATGAATATAGACTATGGGGAAATTGAAAAAAAAACTATAGGCTGAAGGTAGTCATTTGAGACAGCGTTATTCCCCTTCCATGCGAAAGTATGTATTCCATCATGAGTCCCAGTGAGACGAGGGAAATCCCAAATCATGTTGTCAAGGTCTTGGTTGCAATCAATTTTGGGTAGTATTCCTACAGATGAATAAGTCAAATCAGTCTGGCATGCCTCATGGCCTTCATTTTTTTTGTGGGAGGTGCAAGTGTTAATTTATGAAAGTTTAGCCTTGCATTAAAGTATCAGAAAAGTCTTAAGGATAGGATTCTTGAACAGCTAACTGTATTCCAAAAGAAGTACTGTGCTCTTAACCCAGTCACAACAATGCATTTAGAAATGGTTCAGTGCATTCATTGGAGTACGCTTCTCTGGGTGATCTGGGCTGCTCCCTTACTGCTTATGTCTAGCCAAGGCAGTTAAACATTCTTAGGAGGAAGGGAGATGTACGAACTATTTAAAATAAGTTCATGGCTGACAGACTGTGGCATTGGCACTTCTAACTTTGGAAAAGCTAACCTAAGGGCCAGAAGGCTGCCTGCTGTTCACAGTTCAAAGCAGTGATTTCCCCCCACACCACTCCCCACACAAAGAGACTCTTAAGTTGTGCAAACACCTTAATTATTTGTCAGTGGTACTTACTGACCCTTTTAGCCACTTTTGCAAATTGCAATCTCTTTCCTAACACTGGCAACAGTCAACAGGAGTGCAAGAAGCTGTCTTATACTGAGTCAGATCACTGGTTCATCTAGTTCATATTGTCTGCTAGTTCATAAAAAATATTCCATATGGTATGTGTTACATTGCACATTTCTTTTTACCCTCCATCAAATAGTTGAATTTCAGACATTTCAAGAAACCAGCATTTCATTTCCCATTGAGCAACTCATGGAACTTCTACTTTCTTCTGATACTGGGCAGTCGGGACCATGGCAGCCATTGTTTGAGTTTAAACAAACCGATTGTCGTCTATATTTTGATATGGAGAGCAGCCATTTATACTTAGATGCTAGATTCACTTGGAAAGTACAGCATTCCTTCTGCATATATCTAATATAAAGTTCGTCTTACAGCTGAGCTAGTACCGTAAGTATTCTTTACCTCTATTGTCTGGGGCTGTAATTAAGGTAAGGCTCTATCTCCAACCATTATATCAGCTGAGCTAATGGTTACCTAGATATGTGGCAAGGAAGGGAGAAAGGGGTTAATGGACTGGAAGGGAGAAAGGGTGTTAATATGCTGATCAAAACAGGACAACCCCAAAATACCTGGGGTAAATTTTCACTGGCGAGTGTTACTGCCTTATCGGGAAAAGAAACTCATTATTGGAAGGGGGACACATTAAGTTAAGCTATTAAGCTATTTTTTATTTTTTCCACAAAAAAACAACACGAGGCCCCAGTCTGGATCAGGCCAGTGTGGACAAGGGATTAAATGTTTCACCCCCACATTCACTGCCCCTCACCCTCTGCAGTAAAGTGCACTGTCAGCATGCCAAAGGGGGAATGGTTTCTAGTGAAAAGGGGATATGTTTTCATGATCCCAACCCAGAAGGTGGTCTTGCAGTGCAACTTGCTGTGTGTATGTATGTGTGGAAAGTTAAGCATTTGCCTCAGCTGGGCTCCTCCTTTAAAAAAGGCCTGTAAGGCAGTGATTTGAACTGCTGAAAGACACAGTAGAATGAAGTAACACAGATTAGTTTAGTGATTTGGTGGGTGGGAAGGAGCCTAGTGTAGACCCAAAAGCAGCTGGCAGCATGGCAACTTGTTAAAAACAGGGAAAGTGAAGTAGCAGAGGCATGGGATTTCAGATTCGTAGGAAAGCATGTAGATGCAGTTGGAGTTGGAGTACTTGAGTCTATGAAAAAAACTTTGTCTCCTAAGTTTGGCAAGTCCTAACTTAAGGCTATTCGGACAGTATATTTTTGATCCCTTGCATCTTAAAAAGGGCTTTGAGATAACTTTTTCCTTGGACAGAAAATTAGTACAACAGCAGCTTTTTAGCTTGGAGCAGTGTGCTGATAGAAGCAGTCTGTGTGGTGCACACTTTCTTGAATCTGCAGTGCAGCGTCGACTCTTCCCAACTTCATGGTATGTTGCTGCAGAGCTAATTATAAAGGGCTGCTTGGCAGCGCGTGTAAACATCCTGCCAGGGTTTTTGCCTCATCGGGTAGCCCACAGATTTCTGCGTAGCACGAGATGACTCATGATGTTGCAAGCTGTCAGTTATTCTCATATGAGTCATGCTTGTATGCCAGTCCCTCTGCTTTAAAGGTGTCCAAATGTCCAGATCTCTCTATTGAGCTGTTTTGCAGAGGTGATATGGCAAAGGCATTCTAGTCTGTTACTCATTAGTGGGTGTCCCCCACTTCATCATTCTGAAATCCCATACCCATTGGTTTTGGTGTGCCTCTGTTGCTAAATGGATTGCAGATGACAAATGAAACTCGGAGAAAATTGCAACAACAAAAATGATCAAAATGCAAGGGGACAGGAGGGAGAGGTTAGATATTACCCCCCTCCAGTCATTTGAAATGGATGTTTGCTTTTGTTTATTGAAAAGGTGGCACAATGTTTTCATTGGTGTTAATCTCACTGGGCTGGATCCTGACTCTTCTCCATGGGTGTAAGGGATCCTTCTGTGAACACAAGTATCCTTCTGATTTTTAGTGTAAGGGATCCTTCTGTGAACACAACTATCCTTCTGATTTTTAGAAGTTCTTTCAATTTTTAAAGAAAAGTTGGGAACCGTGTTATTTTTAATTGAATGGTGTTGAGCTGTTTAGGCATACTTTATAGTCGTCTAGCAAGCTATAGCTGCCAATATCAGAACAGAACTCTCATCCCACCCAGCACTTTCTTTTCCTGATAAATCTCTATTGGTAACTGGACAGGAAATAAGTTACAGTATGTGTTTTTAAACATTAGTTTTGAGTTGGAGGAGAAAACCCACAAAAAAAGGCACCTTATCAACATGCTAATGGTTTTTCACACATACCTGCACCCTAATTGACTGTCTATGGCTGAAAATAAAAATTGATAATGTGTTCATCCAACCACTGTACTGATTCCTGCTGCTTTCATCAGCAGGCCTTTATATTCTTTTATTTAATAGATTTATTAACTACCATTCAGAACACAATATTTTTGGACACCAGCTTACAGCCATTTAAAACAATGGTTTAAAACAATCACTATCATAATAACAGCAATAAAAAACATTAATATGTCACAGCCAGCGATATCCATATAAGGCTAGAACAGAAGCTGCTGCCTTTTGGATCATCTCATTATTAGACTCTATTTCATTTTCCTTATGTGTGGTGGAATTGAACACTGGAAGTAGTAGTTGCTGTAAGGTGGGGCAGGTCCAGCATGAATGCGGTCATGCACTTATCCATGGATTAGTTTTGGGTGCAGGATTGATAGACAACTTGCCCAGAATTCATGTAGGGTGGTCACTTTTGTTGTTGTTGCTTAGTCGTTTAGTCGTGTCTGACTCTTCGTGACCCCATGGACCAGAGCACGCCAGGCACTCCTGTCTTCCACTGCCTCCCGCAGTTTGGTCAAACTCATGCTGGTAGCTTCGAGAACACCAGCCATCTCATCCTCTGTCGTCCCCTTCTCCTTGTGCCCTCCATCTTTCCCAACATCAGGGTCTTTCCCAGGGAGTCTTCTCTTCTCATGAGGTGGCCAAAGTATTGGAGCCTCAGCTTCAGGATCTGTCCTTCCAGTGAGCACTCAGGGCTGATTTCCTTCAGAATGGATAGGTTTGATCTTCTTGCAGTCCATGGGACTCTCAAGAGTCTCATCCAGCACCATAATTCAGCAAGCATCAGTTCTTCAGCGATCAGCCTTCTTTATGGAGGGTGGTCACATGTATCCCTTAAACACTGAGATCAGGGCTTTGGGGAAAACACAATCCCTGAGGAGGTACAAGAAGACTGATGGCATCCTGTCTTAGACAAAATTGTGATCACTCAGGCAGGTACAAAGCGTTAGCACATGCTGTTCCAGCTTTGCAGGGTGATGTTGAGGGAGCATATCTATTGGGCTGTTATTGAGAACCTTCTGAAAACCCACAGTTCTACCCAAGGGAAATAGACAAGTTTGGGGGTACAAGGGTACTGTTGACAGATGCCCAGGGATATGTGTTTGGCAAGCTTGTAATGCCTCTTCAATCATGTTAAGAAATGGAAGAATGGAAAAGTTAATTGGACAGGCTCTTGTGTTTTGTTATAATCACCCTGCAGTGACCATTTTTTCCTTGGACTGTTCTTTTCCATGTGGCAGAGCCTGCCAACCTTGGATTCATTTGCAGCCTGAAGATACTGTCACGGGCAACACACACCACAACTAAGCACACATTGCAGCCAGTTCTTCTGGCTACAACAAAATGCTTCTTTCAAGCTTAATTTCAGTGGAAGGGGACATGGGGGGGGGGCAACAAAAGCTGCTATGGGCACATATGTATACACAGATGCTACATTGGTGACCCCTTGTGTGTGACATAGGGCATATCTATGCAACTAGATATAAACAATCTTAAGGAAACGGACTGAAGAGTCATCTAGTTTAGTGTTCTGTTTCTAGTGGGTGCTTCCAAGAAGCTTACAAGCAGAATATGAAAGGAAACCAGTACCTGGCATTTAGAGGTAAACTGTCTCTGGACACAGTCTTGGCCAATAGCCCTTTATAGGTCTACACCTTAGGGAAGACTCTTTATTACCATTGGTTTCGTATATCACAAGCTTTGCAGTTTTGTTTTTGGGTTTACCATACAATTTCTTGGCTGTCCTTCAGCACATCTAGCAAGATTAAACTCCCAGATATATTGGTGCTAACAAGGAAGGAGAAGATGAGAATTTGTATTCTGGTTCAGATACTTCAGGTGGTGCAGAATATGGTGGCCAGACTGCTGATGGGGGCATGTGGTTGACAACATGAAAAACCATTTGTATAACACCCACAGTGGCTGCTACCAAGACAGGTTTAAGGTCTATGCATTCTCAAGCCCCAAACAACTTAGGCCTATGTTAGGAAACTGAGCCTGTGTAATGCTCTTCCAACAGAGACCTAGCAGTCACCTTTAAACATGCACTGGAAAAAATTCTATGTCACCAAGTTTGTGTAAGCAATTAAAAAACTATTGATGATCTCTGATTTTAAATATTTATGTTGTTTTTATTGTATTTATGTATGTATGTATGTATGGCGGCTGTGCACTGTGGTCTAAACCACAGAGCCTAGGGCCCGTGATGGGGTGAGCTCCCGTTGCTCGGTCCCAGCTCCTGCCAACCTAGCAGTTCGAAAGCACGTCAAAGTGCAAGTAGATAAATAGGTACCGCTCTGGCGGGAAGGTAAAACGGCATTTCCATGTGCTGCTCTGGTTCACCAGAAATGGCTTAGTCATGCTTGCCACAAGACCCGGAGGCTGTGTGCAGACAAACGCCGGCTTCCTTGGCCAGTAAAGCAAGATGAATGCCGCAACCCAAAGTTGTCCGCGACTGGACTTAACGGTCAGGGGTCCCTTTAGCTCTATAAACTGGTGTGATATTTTTTTCCTGTGACTAGAGGCATACAAATATATTTATAAATAAGCAAATATTTTAATTTTACAGGACAAGATTTTGACTTGGCAGATGCATTTGGCGGTAAGTTAACTACAACCTAATGAAGTAAACTTAAGAATATTTGATGGGTTTTATAGTAACCATGATATTGGGATGCAGATTTTAGTCTAAATCAGATATTAACCCTGTCTGAGCTTCAGTTGCATCCTGCTGCATCATCTCAGTTTGATGGATCAAGAGGGATTATCCCGATTTATAGAGCCCAATAATTTAAGACAAGGTGGGTAATAATGCAGAATGGAGGGGGGAGGAAATGTTAAATTACTTTAATGTAAAAATCTGCGCACGGGGGCTGGGGGAGCAGTAGCCTCCTGCCCAACTGCTTTTGAAAGTGATGGGAATTGCAAATATAGTTTGGTATTCAACCCAGGTGAAAACATTATTCTGAGCTAGCACAAATCCCTTGTGGGAACCTAAGCAGGTCTTTCAGTTCACGCCCCCCCCCCATGCACACCCACACCCACACAAGGGTGTGGTCTTTAAAGCTTGACCATGTGCACTGTCCAAAGTGAATTCTTGCCTTCCATTTCCCTCCCCCACCCCCTTTGGAACAAACTTTGCTTTGCCTCCTACCACCTTCAGATGACCAGTTTAGGGTTTGGCACAGGTCTACTTTACTCATTGTGCAAATGAGCAGCAAAGGCTCGCACCTTGTGTCTGGTTTCTTTGTGCATTTTTAAAAACAATGAATATATGTTACCCACCCTTCGCAAAACATCCTGGGTGAGGTCTAGTAAGAATAAAAATGCAGTCCAGCAACTATCTTACCAGCAAGAATAAGTGTAGCCCTGCCCAGTTTTGTTTGTGTATGTATGTGTGTGTGTGTGTGTGTGTGTGTGTGTGTGTGTAAGTATGTATGTGTGTATGTAATGCTGAATCACTAATCAGTCCTAGCAAGTGCCCCCTTTGGTAACTGGTCATTGAAGTTATACTAAGACCTGTGTGTTTTTAATATGGCAGATCCTGAAGATGTAACACAGAAGCCGATTCCACCTAACAAAAAGCCAACACAACGTGAGTATAAGAGTAATCAGAACATTGATTTTCTATTCCTATACAATTATTTTTCAGTGTGCATGACTAGGTTTGTGTTATAAACGGCATTGTATGTCATGAGTTGTCATCCATCCATCTCAGGAAACAATAGAGGAGTGCGCTCTGCTGAGTACAAGACAAGTAGATGCCAAATTTGCCTTAGTCCAATGTTTTGTCTTGTTTTTTGCAGATATGTGAGTGAACTTTCCATAACACTGATAATTCATGTATATAGGGTCTAATAATACAACCCACTTCAGGCCAGGTATAAGGCAGGACAAATATCCAAAGAATTCATCCTTGACTACATGTGTACATGGATGTGAACACGTGTCACCAACAGAGGTGTGATTTCCAAGATATTGGGCCTAGAGTGAGGGCATGCCATGGGGACATAGCCGTGCCAGACCATTTACAGAGGGGAAAGCATGAAGTACTAATAACTGCTCCAAAGTTTCTCATTGCACAACAGAATGTTTTCCTCCCCCTCCTCCCTGTGTACTCCCTAAATCTGTTCTGGAAGTTCCCCCAACCCTTCAGAGCAAATTCGGGGACAGTGCAAGGTACATGCAGTGGGATATCTCACTGGGCTAGTTTTAATCTTTGTGGTAGTGAAACTACTTTATTGAGTACCATCCTTTCTGCTTTATAAAATATCAGTCATTTTAACCTATAGTATTTCATTGGCAACCCTTGACTGACCATGAGTGCCCAATTTAAATATGGTTCTACATTCATTGTGAAGCCCCCCCCCCCCGTGTGTGTGTTACTTACTATTATCATTAATAATAATAATAATAATAATAATAATAATAATAATAATAATAATATCTAAATCGTTTTACCTGGAGTATTTCATTTCTGGGAGAAAGATTACAACTGTGTTGTCTTCCCTGTTTAGATGATGATGATGGCTTTAACTTGGAAGATGCCTTTGGTAAGTATTGTCTGCACTCCATGCAAGTCTAGTTTGTATGTTGCTTTTGAAGCCCAGACAGTCACAAATTCAAAGACCATAGCATGAGGATCTTTGGAAGTCCTTTGTACAAATAGCACTTCAGACCTCTGCAAACCTAAGGTTTTAAAGAGCAGTGTGAAGCTGTTTGCAAAAGGCTTTCGAACAGCCCTGCTTTGAAGCAGCATCCGGCAAGATGCTGATGAGTAGAGATTTCAGTGTTGCTTTCTGCAGGGGTCTGAGCAGGATTTAAACTCAGCTTATCAACTGTTGAGTGGCAGTTAAATCCGCTGCTTTGGCTGCACACATCACTTGCCTGTGAGGAAGTGGCACTTGCAGCTAATGCAGAATTGAACTCTTCCAGCTCCCTCAGCAGCTGATGTCACCCTCCCAGATAGGTAGGTGGTTGTGGTTTTGGGAAAAAATGGCCTCGTGTGCCAAGACTGGCCCAAGAGCCAGAGCTTCCCTATCCCAGTTGAGCAGCATAAGCAAATATAATGGACAAAGCAGTATCTCAACTGTACAGTTACATCAAACGGTTTACTTAAAATCAGCCAGAAAATTGCCTTTTCCATCTTCTTCAAATTTTAGGAAATGGTGCTGCAAGACCCACTTTGCACACTATAAAAACCTTTGCCAGATGTTGCAAGACTGCTAGTCCCATCATCCCTCACCATCGCTGGCTAGGGGCGATGGAAGTTGTAGTCCAAAATACCTTGAGGCACCAATTTCAGGCATCTGACCCAGCACTACAGATGCTGTTTGTGTTTGCCTTTCCCTTGCTCTTTGTATGCATTCTTTAGTCACTGTGGGTAATCTGTACATCCCTCACCTGGATACATTTATAATTTGGGGGAGTTGGCAGGTGACATTCTTAGTGACTACAGAGAAGTAATATGTATATTACAGTGCCTATTGAGGTGCCTCTACTCCTGTACCAAAAGTAACTTGAGGGAAGAGAGAGGAGGTTATTTATCTTGCTTGGTCTGGAACAACTCCTCCCCAAGGAGCTTAGGGTCTTCTAAATAGTTCTCCCCATCCCCATTTTATTCTCACAACAATGCTGTGAGATACATTAAGCTGAGAGACAGGCCCAAGATCACCTAATCAGTTCCATGGCTGAGTGGAGATTTGAACCCTGGTTTCCCAGATCCTAATAGCCCTGTGCCAAACCCCTCCTTAAATTTGGATGGGTTTCTGAGGGTATGAAAGCTGTTGAACAAGAAAGTGATGAAATAACCTGAGAGCATGCCAGGATGTCGTGTATACACAGCTGTGGCATTGGCTTTAAGCTAGATTCCAAGTTTTACCATTGTGGATGGGCTTGTCAAGTACATTATTCTACCTAAGAAGCAAGGAAAATGGGATACCATTTCTACAAAATCAGAATATCAAGGTATTTTCTACTTCTCATATTTTGAAGTTTGTTATCTCTCTGTGTGTGTTAGTTGATGACCCCAAGAAGCCAGAACCACCAGCACTACCTCAGCCAGATCCTGGAAGCCATGGCAATACTGGTGGTAAGCTTCTCTAGAAATACTACTTCAGAGCGTAGCCTGACAGTATCAGTTATGGTCAGTAAACTAAAATCTAATATGAGATTAAAGAAGAGAGGTGATAACTTTCATCTGTGCTTCAGTGCATCTTCAGATCTTTATAGTTCACCATCTGCAAGATTTACAGCTCAGTGCTGATGTAACACTGCTGATGGCTTACCCATAGCTAAGGGATATGGTGGTGGGCTGCAGGCACATGCACTCTCGCTTTCCCCCTCTCATTCTCACTCCCTTCTTTTGTCAGCAATAATATAATGGAGCTTTATATCAGCATTGATCCTGGTTTAGTTTTAACCAGAACTTGAAGTGATTTGTGAACCTGGTTAGAGCTCAATTAGTGTCCTTCTACGCACCAGACCTTTTGCAGGAGACGTGGAGAAATTTATAAAGCACATATGTAATGTAAGGCACTGTAGGTGGAGAGTGCTGCCATCCTAATCATGCACACGGGTGCTTGATGCCAACATGTTTCACGAAACGGCACTAGCATGGCTGTTCACTTGCCCCTCTTGAGCAACTCAATGTGAGTCTTACACGTTCTCCATAACCAGCTAAGCTGAATTATGTGGGCTTTTCCTCATGGTAAGCATACTTGGGATTGTAGCTATATTTATGGTCCCT